>NW_025999946.1:4096354-4110265 GCF_001458135.2 Marmota marmota marmota
CTGGCACTGGCCCTGGCGCTGCCCCCCGCCGGGCGTGTGGTGACCTGCGAGGTGGACGCAGGGCCCCCGGAGCTGGGGCGGCCGCTGTGGAGGAAGGTGAGTGTCCCATACACCTGAAGCCGGTCAGTTCCGGGCGAGGGAGCATGCTGGCTCTGACCTCGCTTCTTCCGCAGGCTGAGATGGATCACAAAATCGACCTTCGGCTGAAGCCAGCCCTGGAGACCTTGGGTGAGTCCCGGAGCAGGAAAGGCCTTTCCATTTATGAAATAGAGCCACCGAGTGAAAGCTAGTGGCCAGGTCTGCCCAGCGGGCTGAGGGTACTGACGTCCCCTCCCTTCACCAGGCCTCATGGTATTTTGCCACATGCGGTGGACAGGGTCGGTGTCCCTGCGTGGCCGGGCCCAGCCTATCACAACACCTGGCCTGGTTTGGGCAGGGACTTCCGGCTACCCGGACCTGAGACTCAGGTGCCATCTGCCCCTCTTTCCTGCAAGACGAGCTCCTGGCGGCAGGAGAGGCCAGCACCTTCGACGTGGCGGTGGTGGACGCGGACAAAGAGAACTGCACAGCCTACTATGAGCGATGTCTGCAGCTGCTGCGCCCCGGAGGCATGCTCGCCATCCCTAGAGTAAGGGCTAGACCCGGGTGAAAAGCAAATCCCCTCTCCAGGCTGCCACTTCTCATGGCTCCTGCCTGTGCCCAAAGCACAGGTACACTGCAGGTTCCTCCCCTCTCTCCCCTCAGCTGGGTCCGTAGGCATTCCCCTACTGGAGTTCTGAGTCTCCAGCTCTTGCCCTGCCCGCTACTCAGCACCTCTCTGAGGTCCCGCCTCCACGGCCTGGTTGGCTCCGCCCCTCCACAGGTACTTTGGAACGGAGAGGTGCTACAGCCTCAACCAGGGGACACCGCTGCTGAGAGTGTGCGAAACCTAAATGAGCGCATCCGGCGGGATGCCAGGGTTTACATCAGCCTCCTGCCCTTAGGCGACGGCCTCACCTTGGCCTTCAAGATCTAAGCCTGGCCTTTAGCCTGTGAGCTCAGAGAGGGAACCTGGAACCAGACTTCAGTTTTAAATCCTGTAATAAAGTGGGGCTGGGAATTAAATCCTCCTGAGTTTCCTCCCTATCTGGCACTGAATGGGGGTGGGGAAGAGTTTCAGCACAAGTAGCTTCTTCAGTGAAAGGGGTCCTTGATGTCTCAGCCCTTCACTTCTTGCAGTATAGTTTTAATTGGCTACATGTAGCGGCCAGAGGCCCCAACAACTTAAGCTTGCCTCCCCCTAACAGGGTCTGAGGGCTGGATTCAAAGTGCATCCCCTCTTGGTCCCATTTCTATGTCTCCATCAGGGACAGGTGAAATTCCTGGCACAGTGCAACTGGGACTGGTGGGGAGACCTCATCTGGGATCTGTCAGTGTGAAAGGACTTGCAGGGGACCAGCACTGCCACAGGTATTTCTATAAGTTATGCTAGTTCTGTCAGCCATTTGTCCACATTTTCAGAGAAATATCAGCTCCCCTGCCTTACCTCTGAGAACCTCAAGTTTGGCTTGAATATATACCCTAATGTCCCCCTTACGTCCTGAAGATGAGGGGACTGCTATCCAAGACGTGAAGCAACAAGCCTGGCGGTAGCAGACCTTCAGTATGACAATTTTAAACACATTTCCTAGACAAAGAGAACTTTAGGTTTTCCAGCATGCTGGTTTAAAGGAGAGGAAAAGGCAGTTAGGCTTAAGGGACCTTCAAGCCAGATTCTTTGCTTCAAATATCCCCAACCCACAGGAAGATCTTGTCTCTAAGACGAATGAAAGTCAGGTTCTTTCCAATAACTTCAAGGCCTCAGGCAAAAGGGCACTTACAATAGGCTTTGCTGCCACCTGTTAAGACCTGGTGGTGGAATTGCACCTGAAGACTACTAGAAGAAGTTATAGGAGATGCATGAACCTGTAACTGCAGATTTTCATAATCTTGCTGCTCCAAGGATTTACCTGGCATTCTCCACAATCCTCAGGGTCCTAGATATTACAACTACCCTATTCTCTCTAACTCATAAAAGCTTATTAGGATGCACACAGGTGACCGAGTAACTCAAACCTGTGTGCACTACAGTCCAGATTACTGAATCAGATGAACTTCAACTGCAGCAGAAAGCACAATGATTAGCTGAGAAGCAAAAGGTCATTTAGAAGACCAGATTTCCTCCCTGCAGGTCTAGCCTACACCAAGTACAAGTGTTGTTTTCATACCTAGCATGTAGGGACACCTTTTCATTTTCTTATCTAGCAATACGTCTAACTCAAATTGCAACCTCCAACCTGCTCCCATGCCCATAGGAGGCAGCATGTGTCTGGGGAGACAGCCTTTTGGAGAATCCATCCCTATTTACATGAGCCACTACGTTGAATTCCTTAGGAAAAACAAGTGCGACCTATTTTATCAGCTTTTTCACTGTTGTGACCAAAGGACCTGACAAGAACAATTAGAGGAGAAAAAGTTTATTTGGGGGTTCACAGTTTCAGAGGTCTTAAGTCATAGATGGCTGACTCCATTCTTTGGGGTCTCAAGTGAGGCAAAACATCATGGCCGAAGTGTGTAGGAAAGGAAAACATCTGGGAACATCACACTAGGAAGCAGAGACAGCACTCCTCACCACAACAAAATATAAGCCCCAAAGGCATGCCCCACCTTCTCCAGCTATACCCTACTGGCTATCAAGTTACTAGTCAATGCCTAGCATGGGATTCACTGAATTGGTTAAACCTTTCATAACCCAATCATTTCACATCTAAACTTTCCTGCATTGTCTCACATACGAGCTTCTGGGGGATACCTCATATCTAAACCATAACAGACCAAAAAAGGCCTCTTGTCCCTCTTAGTCTCTGTATGGAGAGCTTGCTTGAATTCTATTCTCATCAGATTCTTTTCAACCTGGAAGTTTTTAGCATGTTATCATTTCTTGAATGATGAGTCCCAAAGTACTCCATTGTCTTAATCTGTTCTCTCAAGCTGCAAACTGAGCTTTAGGTTTTGTACTTCAGATGTGTTCAACAAATTTCCCCTTCTCTTTGGCTTTATCCTTCAAACTAGCACCTCCTATCACAAAACTTGTTCTTTAGACTTTTCCAACCAGAATCACCCATTAACATCAATCATTCATGCCCAGATGAAGGCCAAGAGGATTGCCGTTGATCTCACAGGTTAACACAGCTTTCCAGTCAATGTCGGCCTGGATGGAAAAGAGCGATGTGATGACTTCCCACTAGGACCCATATTTCCCCTCTCAGACCCTATGGTTATCAATGCTGTCTACATTTTACCTCCCATCCCACTGATTTAGGGGTACACCACTGGTCACCAGATAACCAGTTTCACTAGAAACCAACTAACAAGTAACTGAAGATTTAAAATACAATTCTTGTTTAGATCATCCTTGATCACCTTCTTGTGGGGAAAAAGCCTGCAGGTCACAACAGAAATATACTGAGGTCAAATCTTCTGATTCCCAGAGGTTTCTTTCAGGTGAATTAAGCTTCCAATTCCGGGGCAAGCCCAAACAATAGCTCACAGGGGCACTGGTGTGCATATATAATCTTCCAGCATGATCCCTACATTGTCCTATTCTCATCACTTTCTCCCACCATTCCTGAGGTTAACAATGAATCAGTGTAATTCTGTACAAACTTAGAAACTGAAGAGTATAACTGGGTATATCCTCTTATTTTATTGTAGTCTCAAAAAGCTCCTGGAATTCTAGAGAGACAGGACTTGTGGCACAGAATTAAGAGCAAAATGCTCACCAGAAAAATAAAGAATCAGCTAAATATCAGGGAGATTTGACCCTAGCTGGCAAATTTTTAACTGCAAATACTTGGAGCCATTAATTATGTATACTTGTTTTATTCATAATTTGTAATGTTTTGGGATACCAAAAGTAATTCTAATTATGGTTGAATTTAACAAAAAAATCTTTACCCTCATCTTAAAACATCCACTGATCCATCTTATTCTATGGCAATATTCGATGTTAAAGGGAACATAAAAACAAACATGCACACAATTGCACAGTTTTCATAAAGGTCTATTTCATTATTGGTGGGTAGCGCATTTAACAGTTAAATACATTTAAATAATGTATAGGTGACTGCATGACTGCAGCATTGGTAACTAGATAACCAATTCAACTAGAAACCAGCTAACAAGTAACTGTCTAAATATTTAAAATACAGCTCTTGTTCAGATCATCCTTGTTTTGATCACCTTCTTGGGGGGAAAAATGCCTGCTGGTCACAATGGAAATATATTAAGGCCAAATCTGATATCCATTCCCAGAGGTTTCTTTTAGCTGGATTAAGCCTCCAATTCCAGAGCAAGCCCAAGTTTGTGGCCTCCAGCATTAATGCTCTTCCCATCTACCAGAGCCGACAGTGTAAGCTTCACACCTGTAAACAAAGCAAACCACTATGAGGGGCCTGCAAGAGTTCACTTTAATAACCACACAAAGCCTGGCTGTAACTTCCTCAGCCTGCAGTTGAAATACTAGTACCAGCCACCAGAGGGCGCCTGGAAGTATCCAGGTACTGTGAGAGCTGGGTTAGGTTACTATAATGCATCTTATCTTCATGAGGTAAGGTTAGCAAGTTACAGAACATTAGTTCAAAAGTGTTATAGGAAATGCAATAATGCTCATACTGTCTGGACCAAAATATACTGGGGAGACCAAATCATAATTGGACCCCAGAAAGGAAAAACAATAGAGACTTTTGGGGACAAGTGGGGAACCTGAACATAGTTTACATCTTAGGTAAATTATAGTCTTAGATATGATGATAGTATTATAGTTATGAAGAAAAATATCTTACTCTTAGGCTATACATGTTAGGGTTGTGAATCTACACGTCTGCAAAACACTATTTAAAAGCATGTGCCAGGGCTGGGGATGTGGCTCAAGCGGTAGCGCGCTCGCCTGGCATGCATGCAGCCCGGGTTCGATCCTCAGCACCACATACAAAGATGTTGTGTCCGCCGAAAACTAAAAAATAAATGTTAAAATTCTCTCTTTCTCTCTCTTTAAAAAAAAAAAAAAAAAAAAAAGCATGTGCCAAAAAGGGGGGGGATTACATGTACTATGAAAGTGATATATGGCAGTAACTAGTGAATGCAAAGAAAAGGTAGATGGGTATTCATTGTATCATTCTTCTGACTTTTCTTTAAACTAGTCAAAATAAATTTGGGGACAAAATCCTTATTGGGAGGGAGATAAAAACTTTAGATCCTTGATAGTGAAATTTTCTAGGACTAGGGGAATCTGAGGAGCAGGCTAAAAATACAGAACTCCCCATCTCAGACCTATTGGATCAGAATCTGCATTTAAAGAAGCCTTCCCAGGTCAATTAAGTGCATGCTCAAGTTGGAGAAGTCCTGCTATAAAAAACAGCAAGGTACAAAATCCTACATAAAAGAGTCTACAGAGACAGAGCCAAAACAACGATTGAACTTTGACAAAATAAAAATAAATGTAAGACATCTCAGATACGTGATGAAACTGAACAGGGAATGGATATTAAATAATAAGGAGTCACTGTTGTCTTAAATGTGACAAAAGTATTGTGGTTTAAAGCAGGAGAATGTTATTCTAAGGAGCAAAAAAAAAGGAATAATCAGTCTTCTATAGGCTTTAAAGATCTGCAAATCAGAAATTAAAATTAACTTTTAAAATACTATCAGGCTCGGGGCTGAGGCTGTGGCTCAGTGGTAGAATGATTGCCTAGCATGTGTGAGGCACTAAGTTAGATTCTCAGCACCACATACAAATAAATGAATAAAATAAAGGTCCACACATCTAAAAAAATATATTTAAAAAAAAAATACTATCAAGCTGAGTGTGGTGGCACACAGCTATAATTTCAGCAACTCAGGAGATGAAGGCAGAGAGTCATGAGGTTTAAGGCCAGTTTTAGCAATTTAGTAAGACCCTCAGTAACTTAACAAGACTTTTTTCAGAAAAAAAGGTAGGTGGGGAGGACGGGGGGTGCTGGGGATGTAGCTCAGTGGTAAAGCACCTGACATGTAGGTTCAACCCCCTATACCAAAAATAACTATAAAAAAATAAAATATTGATGAAACAATCCTACTTTATCAACAATACTTACCAGGCCTCAGAGTCTGAGTGTAGCCCACTCCAATTAAACTAGAGTTGTTGACCTTTGCCTAAAATAAAATTCAAAAATAACTGTAAGAAAAAACTTTACATGCAAAGACAAAGCTCCTGTATGTTTCCCTATCGTGTAGGTATGAAGAGTTCAACTTGTTAATTCATGTGAGAAAATTTAACATTGTGTACTAAGCCAAATAAAATCCAGATCCACTTAATTCTTGTGCATTCGACTCAAAATCAAATTGTGAGTTGGGCCCAACATCTTGACATCTATTAGGATGTGTCCACAGACCACGAATTGTCCATACAGTGTAAGAACCTAACTACTCTCACATAAACCATGTGGCCAATGAAGCACACCAGGCTCACTAGAGGTGACACACACCAGCTCTGACATGTAGGGTATAAAGTTTAATTCTGTGACTTATACACACACATCACTACTTTCAGGACTCTTCCTAAAACCTTCAAATAGAAATCCTTCCTCCACTGAATAGACCAAATAATAGCCTATTACTTCACATTCTCACAATTCTCTTTAAACCACTGGGTTCTAGCTGTGTTAACTAGTCTTGTGCCTGAGAGGAGGTTCCAAAGGGCATCTTTTATCAATTCAGGGCCCTGCCTTCCTTGTAGAATCTTAACATTCTAGGATTTAGTCACAGACTTTCAAGGACTGGCAGGAATGCTGGAGAGCAAGATAAGGTAAAGAGAAGCTCCTTCCAGCTCTATTCTCTATTTCCATTAACAATATCAAGCCATACTCAGAGGCCTATGGCTAAAATGGAAGCAACCTGCCTTGATCTCCAGGTCCTAAGCTGGGCCTAGCCAGGTAACTGTGCTCTTCAGTATTCTGAATATGGTATTATAAAGGTGGTTAAACAACCTGTGAGCAAAACAGACTTGGAATAATTTGCTGACTACATGCTTACAATGTGTAACATTGAAACAACACACAATCCCAGAATGAAATGATTTAAGTGTACAAGTAAAAGTCACCACATAGCACTTATAATCACAACACTATAACAAGTCTTCAAGGGCCACTACTGATCACGTGAGTTATTTGTCTAAGGAAGACATACCCTCACTAATGACTTGCTTTTACCCAAAAAATTAAGAGTCTCAGACTGTTGATATAAGTTCCTATTATTTAAAAGTAGGAATCAACCATCCAACTATGACAAGAGGGTTAAGCAATGCTTTCTAGGTGCTTCTGGACTGGAGTGACAGTGGCTCTACTTAAGTGTAAAAGCTAGATGTTTCCAAACTAATTCCCAGCAGTCACTCAATGACACACAGGTCCCAGCTTTCTTCCCATTTTATACCATGAACCACTAGGAGCTTCTGTTGGCTGGCATTCAATCTATGACGGTGCCACAGTCATACAATTGAAGAGAACAGTAATGCAACTCTCAGAGAATAGTGCACTATGAAGTTTTTATTGCTACGGGGCAATTAGAAACAGTGAAGGGGGAAGAAAAGGGGGCAATCATGAACTGCAATTGATTTCCATGCAGGTCTGAGTTTGTCATAAGCCCAACTACTATGTATAACCATAAACAACTTTAAAAAAGAAGGAAGGTAGGAAGAAAGGCACGGAGGGAGGGGAAAGAAAGGGAAAATATCTGAATCACAGTTTTACCAATGGGAAAAACATTCTGGGTGCTTCTCATTCTCTCTGATCACAACTGGACTAAGATAAAACAAGAATGGGACTAAAACTTAACTGCCTAAATTATTAAAAACATACTGTCCTTAGGAATGAAGAGCACTTTACGTAACAGAAATAACTTTCATGGATGGCTTAACTTTTTTTCATTCCCAGTACATACAGTACAGGCAGTTCCTGACCAATAAGCAACTTGACACACAGGAACAGCTGCTAACCTGCCTGAAATTGAAGCCATCCCCTCTACACTCTCACAGTGCACTTTCTCCTACCTTAAACCACTGTGGACTGAAGGCATAAACAGCAGAAAAGGACAGGGATAGGGATCAACCATCCCACTTGGCAAGAGTAAGGAAGTTCTCAAGATGCAGGACTTTTAGAAAAGGTCTTGGGCAAAGCAAGATATGCTGCACACACTAGACAGGACTGAAATTAAAAGTCATGTGGGTCCAAGTCCTGGCTCCTCTCCCCTTTCCACTCCACCTCCCCCACAACAATAGCTTTATGTCCTTTCCTCTGTCAAGCTTCGGTTTCTTAACCTGCAAAACAGTATGTGTACCAATGACCTTTCAGATCTAATCTGAAGATACTTCATAAACCATAAAAAGATAAAGTTGAAGAAATAATGCTATTATTCCAGCTGGGCACAGGGTTGCACTCCTGTAATTTCAGCAACTCAGGAAGCTAAAACAGGAGGATTGCAAGTTTGAGACTAGCCTCAGTAACTTAGTGAACCCTTGTCTTAAAAATAAAAGGTTTGGGGTGTATCTTTGTGCAGAGCACCCCTAAGTTCAATTCCTAATACTGCCAAAACCAAAAAGTACTATTATTCCCCAACACAAATAAGAACTACTCAGGGCCCAAAATACTGGTTACCATTAGGCTTAGACAAGCCTGGGGCTCAGGGTTATTATTAACATGAATTCAGCAGCTTTTGAGGTTAAACAAACTTGTGTGGCTTGGTCTGGAAATCAAACCTCCTAACACTGTCACCATAGAAAGATCAGCGTTCCAAATTCTAATCCTAATCAATATGTAAACTGGGGATTGTTTGCATTGTAATTCAAATTTTCAACACAATTCAATATACTCAAAGACTGATTCCTACAACCCAAAACCCCATTAAGACCACAGAAGTACTCACAGAAATGGAAGCAGTGGGATCCAACTGATATTTAGCTGCAATGCCAAAACGAGTGCTGTTGGTACCTGATGTCCAAGCAAGGTTTACTGAAGTGTCAAGATCTTCACATACTTTCTGATAGATGGATCCTCCAAATTCTGTCCCATCATTGCTATAAGATATCTTAAATTAGTAAATCTGTAATAACAGACAATGTAATCATTTCTAAGGCACAGGCTGATATTGTAGGACTACATTTAAACAAAAACCATTACTAGGATTAGTGATACAGCTCAGCGGTGGAGCAATTGCCTAGCAAGTGCAAGGTCCCAGAACCGCAAATAGATAGATAGATAGACAGATAGATAGATAGATAGATAGAAAGAAAGAAAAGTAAATAGATAGATAGAAAAGTAAATAGAAAGTCTTTTCCTAACCCATATCTCCAGTTCAGCGATGGGTACAATAAATCATGGTTCATTTACCCAGTGGAATTATCACACCACCATGACCAATCATGCTTTCAAATGCATAGTTATGGGAAAATTATCTAAATGTACTAAGTAAGGGGAACAGCCTTATGAATATATTTTATTTATTTATATATATATATAAACATATAAAAAGGCAAAATACCAAAACATTAATAAACATTTTATATCTAGCTTATAACATTATGGAAATATTTTCTTCTTTATGCTTTTGTTATTTACCAATAAACTGTTTCTATAATGGAAAAAAAGTTAAGTTCTTCCCATATATCTATCCATAGATATATCTTTCCACATATCTATCCATACATTTTAGGCAATCTTAACAAATCAGTACTCTCCACATCATTTGTGATTCTATCAAATGAATGCATTGCAACAGTCTACCAATGTCTGATGATTCTTCTCAAAATATAAACATATCACCCCACTGTGGTGGCTCATGTCTATAATCCCAGTAACTTGGGAGGCTGAGGCTGAGGTAGAAAGATCACAAATTCAAGGTCAGCCTCAGCAATTTAGCAATACCCTATCCCCCCAAAAAAAAATTTTAAGGGGGTTGGGGGTGGGGGAGGATATAGCAAAGCACCCCTGGGTTTAATCCCCAGTACCAAAAAATATTGATATTTAGATGGATAGCACATCAAACTTCTTGTGAAATGAACATTTATTCTCTCAACATCCAAGGTACATTTTTTACTCTGTGCTTCTGGCAGTCACCCTAGAAATAGCCAGGACAATTTTGTTAAGAAAAACCCTTGCCAGGCACAGTGGCACATACCTGTAATCCCTGTGGCCTGGCAGGCTAAGGCAGGTTTTTGAGTTCAAAGCCAGCCTCATCAACTTAGTGAGACCCTAAGTAATTCAGTGAGACCTTGTCTCTAAATAAAATACAAAAAAAGGCTGAGGATGTGGCTCAGTACAAAAAAAAAAAAAAAGAAAAGAAAAGAAAAGAAACATCTTTGGGTTGAAACTAGATTAATAAAGATGACTAGAAATGACATCAAATACCATCCTGTGAGGATCTAAATCACAATATCCTACAAAAGAAGTACTTACACATTAGTGTGTAGCTGAAAGTCCCCAGTCCTGTAGCCCACTGCAAAGTTATTCCTTGTCAGCTTTGATTTGGCACTGTCAAAGGTCATCTGGTACCCAGCAAGCCAGCCCTCATAACCAAAGACAGCTGAACCATGGACTGCAGGTCCAGCAAAATCAAAGTCAACATCACAACCAAGGTTTATACACTCCCTCTTGTAAGAGGACTTGATTTTACCACTTTTCTTTCTGGAAAAGAGGGAAAAACTGACTTAAAACTGATGCCGATAACAAAAATTTACACATAACTTCTGCAGAGAGAGCACAAAATAGAGTTAAAATGCAGTATGACTGGGAAGGAAGTAACAATACAATCGCAGGGTTAAAAACAGTTCAATGAACTAAAGACAAGGGCACATGGAGTAGCTGGACTCCCACCAAAGAAGACTGCTTTGCAGAACTGACAATCACGAAAGCCTCTTAGAAATAAGTGAATTACCCAAGTTCATGCCACAATGAAGAGGCAAATGTTTGAAAGTAAGCCAATGATAACAACCACAGTATTCCAAAAACAGAAACAGAGGTTAGCCATTGCCAGACAGTTTAGCTAAATGTCAACAAATGCACAACTTTCCTAAACTGACAAGAATAATGCTTTTTAAATTTAATGCATATAAAAATGTCCATGCTTACCCTGTGTTTGGTGAGAAGGTAGTATCAAATGTCAGCTTTAAACCTTGACATATCTATTTTGGAAGAAACAGAACTTACATTCAGCTTTATTTATTTTTTGTGATACAAAACCAAAAATTAATACTAAAGCACATTTCCAACATGTTACCTGGTCTTCAATTGCGATTTCTGTTCCCAGAGTGTTATCGGTGTTCCATTTTTCTGTGAAAGTCAGACCATACTCACACCATTTATATTTGGTCTCCAAGGTCCCAGTAACTTTACCAGTGTCTGTATTAGATGAACCAGATGTTGAGAATTCCTAACAAGACAATAAATAACTTTATGAATCCTTCTCACAAGCCTGGAAGAATTCACTACCAACCTTAGACAACACTTATAACTCTTTACATCATGCTACTCCCTAAGCATCCACTAAAAGTGACAAATTAGCCTTTAAGTAACTGATTGCCACCTTAACCTAATTACAGCTTATATTCGCAACCAATCACAAGTTAACCTGTGGCTAATTGTCATGGGAACAACAAAATGTTCACCTTTTAAAGAAACTTCAGCCACTGCAATTTTGAGATTCAAAAATTGATGGGGGAAAAAATATCTGTTTTGGCATTATCTCCAATCTACCTGCTACTGAATAAAACACTGTCAGTAGGGCTCATCACAGATATCATCACTGAAATCAGAGTTTATAACAATTGAGATTCTATTTATTATGAAATGTTTCCTGAAAATTCTTAAAGGTAAAAGCACTCCACAGCAAAGTCCATGTCATGAACAAGATATTTTTAAAAATTCTTTGATGATCATTTTTTCTGAAATAAGAGTTTTCACCAGGTTTCATTCCTTGCCAACCACTTTACACATTCTCATTAAAAAGGGGGTGGGGGGCAGTGGTTTACAGATTTACTCTACAGCTGGCTTATATTATACATAATACATACTACATTATGTATAATAGATACCAAAGAAATTATCTAACGGGTCAATTTGAAGTGCATTTAATCTAGTGTTTGTAGCAAACATAGGTAATTTGCCAATCCCTAAGTGCCCACCAAATGAAAACAACAGTATGATATAAAGGACTTATCTGAAAC
The DNA here is from genome assembly GCF_001458135.2 of Marmota marmota marmota. Classification (NCBI taxonomy): domain Eukaryota; kingdom Metazoa; phylum Chordata; class Mammalia; order Rodentia; family Sciuridae; genus Marmota; species Marmota marmota. Next base: position 4,108,623 of record NW_025999946.1, read on the forward strand.
TTAAAATCTGCTACAGATGATCGAAGTATCTAATAAAAGAGTCCAGTATAAAAGCAAGCAAATGAAATCTTCCAAGATAAAATATTAAAATGCCCTGTGAGGGTTTGATTCACAATTTTACCTACTAATAATGGCTCTACACTCTGGTCACTAGAAAACCAAGTTTAAAGAAGCCTGATCTGAAATAATAATAATAAACTGATCAGAAATGGTGACAGCAGCAATTTAAGAAATATCTACAATATCAATGGGGGAATACCAGCCATCCTTCACTTAGAAAACAGAACATTTATGTAACTATTGCTCTGCAATTAAACAGATCCAAATCCCTAGGTCTTATATACAATCTCCTGAAATTAGATGGTTCCATTAACAGGAATTTCAAATCAAAGCTTGGTACTCAATCTCATACTAAAATGCACTAGCTTATTAGGAAAAAATATTTGATATAAAGTTAGAGGAGTCCTGGTATCCAGTTCTGGATGTTATTAATTAAATAAATAACTCTTGAGAAACAGTTTACTTTTTTGGGTCTGCTTCCTCAAACATAAATAATAAAGTCTACCTCTGGAGGATTAAACTGAACTGATACTGAAGGCTTTACACATTTTTACATACTCTACACAAAAGGAAAACATTATTAAAACAATGTATGTGAAGCATATTCATCCAACAGTTTGAATGGGGAGTGGTTATGAATAGCAATTTTTAAATCTGAAGGACAATGATTAATGACTCAAGGCCCCACCCACTGCCATACATCAGTGCAAAGATGAAGCGCCAGCCTATAAACATGCTAAGGAGTCCTCAAGACATAATATCAACATCACCTCATGGGAAAAGAACTGAGCCAGATGACACCAATAGTGGAGCTTATACCCTTCACTCCATCCTTACACATTTTCGCTTCTACATTGTGGAATGGCCTGAACATCTCTACTGCTGAAATGAGAAAGCAGGCCTTACTGGAACCGATTCGGGCAAGGTACATATTACAGCATACACTACCAAGATTGTTAATACACATTAAGTGTAAATAAAATCATACACTACCAAGATTGTTAATACACATTAAGTGTAAATAAAATCACACTCTAATTCAGTCCCTATACATCTTTCGTGATCTTAAACCTACTTCCTAACCCTATTCAAAGTAAGTCCTTTCCAATAAAGATCTTGGTTAATCTGACTACTTGATATGATTCTCTGATTATTCCCTGGTTATAGCTTAGCTCTCTGAATAGAAAATGAGCTTTTAAAACACAAGGACTGAATTTCTACTTTATTAAGCTTGTCTTTTGTGTTTCAACAAATATACAGCAAGTGTTTTTAAAGGGCCTCAATAGTTTATGAATGGGAACACACAGCCACCAAAAACAAACCAAAACAAAACACCAGGCTGTAGTGTGTACACCAGTAGTAAACAACAACAAAATCAAAACCACCAAATCACAGCTCTGTAACCTGCTAACTTGACCAAACCAAGTAAGACACCCAATTAAATACCCAGGCTTCCTTGAAGATCAAAGAAACCAAATGACAGATATAACAAACCCCAGAAAATCAACAAGTCTGGGCATAAAAAAAAAAACCTGCAAGATTATCTTTAATAAATACCACTTATTTTATATATATATATATAT
>NW_025999946.1:4116616-4125653 GCF_001458135.2 Marmota marmota marmota
TTTTTTTTTTTTTTTTTTTTTTTCAGTTTTCAGTGGACACAACATCTTTTATTTTTATTTTATGTGGTGCTGAGGATTGAACCCAGAGCCCCATGCATGTCAGGCGAGCACATTACCGCTTGAGCCACATCCCCAGCCCTGGCTCAGAGATTCTTGAATGCTGTCAGGGCATGAGACTCATGGGTCAAAGACAAAAGACTATATTGCTTGTGGCACAGCAGACAGAAACTTCATGTTTGCATCAGTTCCTTTTGTCCTCTATGTCCCACAGGGTGATGCAGAGAAGCTAAGGTAGATGCTTTGAATACCATGCGTTTATGTAACATTGAGGAACACTAAGCTTCAGAAACCCCATCTTTTAAGAAGTTACTAACAAACCTGCACAACATTTCCCCAGAAAGAGACATAATTATGATGCTCAAGAAATAGAATCTGCCTTCTGTCCCAGAGGGAGCCACTACCTTTTTCCAAGGCTGGTTGCTATTCAAACATACTTGGGAAGATAGTCTGAGATGAAAGTTGTCATAGGACATGTAGAAACACCATGGAGAATTATCCCCAGCTGGGCATGTTGATGTACTCCTATAAGACCTGCAGCTTGGGAGACTGAGGCAGGAGATTAACAAGTTCAAGGCCAACCTTGGCGATTTAGCAAGACCCTATTAAGGATGGTAGCATGCTCTGAGTTCAATCCCCAGTGATGCAAAAAAATAATAATAATAATGAATAATAAACAAATAGAAGTTAAAAGGGCTGGCAATGTAGCTCAGTGCTAAAGCACTTCTGGATTCAATCCCTATTACTGCCCCCCAAAAAAAGAGAGGAGGGAAATGCAACTCCATCTTTTGAAAGGAGTGTTAAAAGAATTTGGGAGTATATTTTAAATCCCCACAGTCCATGCTCAGGTCATAATTGCATTTATTTCCATTCTTATATGCACAATACACTTCATACCTTTCCTCAACTCCCCCAAACCTCTAACATCAGAATGAGTCTAATCAGGTATATTTCCCTAAGTAAATTTCTACTGTATAGTTCCTTCAAATTAAGGAGAAAAACTTTCTGCCCTACCCCTACACACACAGGTATCTGATACAATGGTGAGGCACAGAATAGCTGCTAAAGACACATGTGCCCAGGAGAGGTGGTGCATTCCTGTAATCCCAGCAACACCAGAGGCTAATACAGGAACATCCCATGTTCCAGACCAGTCTCACCAACTTAGGGAGACCCTGTCTAAAAATAAAAAAGGGGACTGGGGATGTGGCTTAAGCGGTAGGGCGCTCGCCTGGCATGCCTGCGGCCTGGGTTCAATCCCCAGCACCACATACAAACAAAGATGTTGTGTCTGCCAAAAACTAAAAAATAAATGTTAAAAATTCTCTCTCTCTCTCTTAAAAAAATAAAAATAAATAAATAAAAATTAAAAAGGACTAGGGCTGTAGTTCATTGTAGAGCCCTCCTGGGTTCAATCCATAGTGTCAAAAATAAAGAGGGCTGGAGTTGTGGCTCAGTGGTAGAGCACTCACCTAGCACATGCAAGGCCCTGGGTTCAATCCTAAGCACCACATAAAAATAAATAAAGGTATTGTGTCCAACTACAACTAAAAAAATAAACGTTAATAAATAAATAAAGACACACCTGTTCAAACAGGAGGTACAGAAGAGTCACAGGTCCAATGCAATTCTGAAATCCAGCCAGGCAAAATTTGGAGGCTTCTTAATTAGAACTCAGTCCCATTGCTGCCTGTGCCAGAGGAGCCACCTGGGAAGACCACCCCTAAGCACACATTCCTTCTCTTCCTGCTCTGTTCCACACTGGGAGGGGCCACTCTAGCCCACAAGTCCAAGCTCCATCCCCCTCACAACTCCTATTCCTTTTGTGTTACCAATGATGGAACTCAGGGGCACACTACCACTGAGCTAGGATCCCAGCCTTTTTATTTTTTGAGATAAGGTCTCACTACATTGCCTAGGCTGGCCTTGAACTTGTGATGCTGCCTCAGCCTCCTCAGTCACTGGGATTATAGGCATGCAACTCCACACCCAGAACATATTCGACTCCTTGACCACCACATGGGTTTAGGGGTAATTATGTCCATTCTGGGAGGAAAATCCATGCAAACCCCTGAAGTAGGCTTTAGACTGTTCAACTGGGAATTCCAGTGTCTCTTGTATGTAGAATTTGGTTTAGATGTGGAGAAGGTAGGCATGGACCCCTGTGAGCAAGCATGTTCCCTTGGCCTAAAGTCTCCTTAGGAATAAGCACAACCAGAGAAGGATTAGAGTGGTGTCCACTAAAGTATTGGGGGGGGGGGGCGTGTATTTTTTTATTATTATTTTTTGGGTACTGAGGATTGAATCCAGGGACACTAAACTACTGAGTCACGTCCTTAGCCCTTTTTTTAATATTTTATTTAGATATAGGGTTTTGCTGAGTTGCTTAAGGTCTCACTAAATTGCTGAGGCTGGCTTTGAACTGACAATCTCCCTACCTCAGCCTCCCAAGCTGCTGGGATTACAAGTGTGTGCTATCATGCCCAGCTGGTGGGTCCATTTTGCTTAGGTTCAAGGCCAAGAGCTAGGGACTTGGAAATATTCCTGTGATTGAAATGTGTTGAGATGAGAGAAAACAACCTCAGGTAATGTTTAGAATATGGGAAGTAGGGATATATGACTTATCAGTGGGATATTTTATGAAGCAAATAAACACAGAAGTGTGGGGTAGAAGTGAAGTTCATTGAAGTCGAGCTGGTCAGGACCAGGGAAAGACTAGGATGTTGGTGCTGTCTGCCCCATGCACATTCAACGTGATGGGATAGGCAAGGTTGTTGGTAGAGATGCCAAAGTCACCAGGGTGTTGCCAGGCAAGAAGTGAAAAGAACAACTCCCAGTCAGGTGCCAAAGTCCTCAGTGAAACAGAGGAGTGGCCAGGAAGTTGGTCATAAAGTTGAACAATAGGTCTGGGGAGGAGTAACTGAGTAGTAGAGCATTTGATGTGTGAAGCCCTAGGTTTGATCCCTTGAACCATAATATTTTTTTTTAACTAAAAAGGATTGTAGTAGTTTTCTGCTGCTGCTATTGCTACTGGAGCCATAGTTCACGAGCAATCTTATGCTGAGTTTTCTGGGATACTGCTACAGCTTCCTCAGGAACTAGGGATAGAAGAAAGGAAATAAAATGATTTATCTTTCCTTGCAAAAAAAAAAAGGATTAGAACACATAAAAGATGATAGAACTGATGGCATAAATCATAAAGGAGGTGATCTACTAGGAGGGTGGAGGCATGCGGAAAGCACTGCCCTTCCCCATCCCCAGGCCCAGCCCTAGTACTTGGACAGGATGGAAAAAATGAGCAGGGGAGGGAAAGGGAGAGAGAAGGGAAATTGTATGGAAATGGAAGGAGACCCTCAATGTTACACAAAATTACATATAAGAGGTTGTGAGGGGGAAAGGAGGGGGAACAAGGGAGAGAATTGAACAACAGCAGATGAGGTAGAGAGGGAAGATGGGAGGGANTTTACTTTTTAAAATCTCTACTGAATGTGTTGGCTTGACAATATTTGTATAATAAGCTTGCATTGTGAATTTTAAAGTATGATTAAAGTGTCCTTCTAGGGCTCAGAAAATGATACCCCCAAAATACCGTGCATTGGTATCCTGATTATTTTAAATTAAAAGCAGATGTTTTTCTCTGAAGTGACCTTATCTTCTTAAAGAGGAGACAATTAAAGAAGAACACCATTGCCTTCAATCTTCTTTCTGAAATTTCATTAACCAAGGAAGATTAAAATCCTATCACAGAAAAAGAGACCAAATCAACTACCACACCTACAGCACAGAGGAACTTTGTCCCAGGGCATTGTCTATTTTGGGGGCACACAATCTCCCCTAAAAATGATTCACCCCATCCCTCTATAATAGCCTACAGTGCCCCAGTTTCCTTTGGCCTGGGAAGAGGGTATTTAAGCTTCAACCATCTGGCCTTTCTTTGAGTCTCATATTTTATGTGGCTCATGCACATGTTAATAAATTTGTAGGCCTTTTCTCCTATTAATCGGTTTATTGTCATTTTATTTCCACTGACTCAATTATTGAACTTTTGGAGGGCAAGTCTGAACTTCCCTTCCTTCTCAATAAATCCCTTTATTAAAAAGGATCGAAAAGATCAGTGACACAAGAGATGGGTCAAGAACACATTGGTTTGAAAATATTAGTATAATAAGCTTGCATTGCAAATTTTAAAATATTATTAAAGTGTCCTGTGAGGGCTTAGGTCACTCATGGATCACTGGGGGGCTTAGGAAAGAAACAGGAACATCATCATGTGGCCTCTTGTTGCCCAGATGAGACCACTTTTGTCCCACAGCTACTCACTGCCAAAGATGAAGAGAGAACAAATTGGAGAGAAGAAAATTGGAAAACCAATTTCTAAAATGATCGAACATTTAAAAATCAGGAAGAACTAAAATTGAAATCAATAGTCCTCAAATTATATAACTAATGTCATTCAGTTGGTTAATGGCCATGATCAATTATTAGCATACCATATCTCTCCACAAATAACTTTGTTTAGTATCTTCATTACAAGTTCTTTACACATCAAAAGATAATTAAATTTTTTTTTGTTTCAATTTTTTCAAAAAATATTTTTAAGTGAGCATTTGATTTAAAAATCATTTTACAGAGCCATCTCTAACCCTTTTCTGGATTTAAAAAATCGCTGTTTTGAAGTTCAAACTGTACAACTGCAGGGAGATGACTTATTAATTCTACAAAACCCAAGGTGACAACTAATTTGTCTGTGATTAATAAAGATCAGAAACTCTCTCTCACACACACACACACACACACACGTAATAATTTGTCACTTAAACTTCTTGAGTATAAGAAATCATTTAGAAAATCATCCAAAAGTTTTTTGACCAACAAGTAATGATTTTAAAATTTTTGATTAAAAATGAATTGTTTTCCCTTTTTTCTTTGGCACATTTATTTGAAAATACTATTTTAATGATCTTGTAGTTGTGATGTTTTCCAGTGTGAATGTGTAACCAATGTGATCCTGCAATTTGTATTTGGGGTAAAAGTGGGAGTTCATAACCCACTTGAATCAAATGTATGAAAGATGATATGTCATGAGCTTTGTAATGTTTTGAACAACCAATAAAAAAAAAAAAAGAAAGAAAAAATGAGCAGTCTTCTCTGGAGTCCAGTATCTCTGGGAAAATGTGAGCAGAGTGAGAGCTTTCAGTTGCAAAGCTGAGGACTTGGTGTGGTTTGCTTGTAATAGAACAGGGCTCTAGAGCACAGAGGACTGAGGCAGCTGGGAGGGCAGCATTGGTTCAAACCAGAAAAAAGGGAGCAGAAACAGGACACAGGTGAAAGATAGGGAGAGCACAAATGAGCAAGGGGTTTGCATTTAGGGGAGTTAGGATCCTGCCAGGATTAGGAGTATTCTAGGATTTATTGAGTTCAAAAGTCAAGCCAGTATCTGTGGAAAGCCTTTAAATTATGCATAAATGGGGATAGGGGAGATGTAGCTCAGTAGTCGAGCATGCCTACCATGAGCAAAGCCCTGTTTTTGACCCCCAGCAACACACACACACACACACACACACACACAATTTATTTCTATAAATATACATAAAAGTTATAAGCATATATACATGTTTATATGGCATAAAAAAGCAGTGTGCCTGGGTTGTTCTGGGCATACAACCTGAGGCTGCCAATCTTAGGCACATTAAAGCATGAAATTACTGATCTAGACTATCAAATTCCAGCAGTGACTGGAGAAAAAGAGGAGTATTTTTCAACTTTCCAGATCACACACAGGGTAAATTCCACTCTGATTAGTATTTAATATAAAATGTGAGGATTAAAGCAGATAGTGGAGTTATAGCTTAATAGTCAGGACACAAATTAAGTACAAAGCTTCACATGGCTCCTCCCAACTGACAACAGTTCTGGATCAATGGAGAACCTGAAGTAAGAGAACTTTGCTACTCACCCTCTAGTCAGCAACCTGTGGTCTCACTCAGAGTTCCATGTAGAACACCTATGAAACATTGTTTTGTTCCTTAGAAAAGATCAGCACTTTCTGTGGGAAAGCTTGGTTCTAAGTGGTGGGAGAGATGCAGAAAGACTCCAGCCCAAGAATCTTCAATGGCTCCTACTTACCCATGGGATAGAGTCCCTGATATGAAAATGGGCCATGATCCATGCTTACATCAGTCATGTTTTCCACCTGCTGCCTGTGCCAATTCAGGTCACAGATTAGTCCCAAATCACAAGTTTGGGGTTTTGTTTTCTTTTGTTTGTGTTTTTTATGTTACTGACACTGATTATGCTGCTCTTTTCACCTAGAATGTCTCCCCATCCCCGTGTTTGGAGTTAAACTCTCTGAACCCAGGACCTTGAGCATATTAAGCACATGCTCTACCACTGAGCTATATACCCCCCACCATCAGCACTTTTTTTTTGCACATTTTTTTTTTACTTATTAGCTCCAAGTTCATTTTACTTCCTCTGAACTTTACGAAATTTGTTACATATTTTCATAATGTTGGATATGAAAATGTTCAAACATGTAAAGAAATTGGAAAAAAAACATATACACATGGTCCTTTCAAATCCATAGTTTCTGTTTCCATGGATTTCATCATCCACAGATTGAAAATGTGGAAAAAACTGCATCTGTCTTGAACATGTGCAGATATTTTTTTACATTATTCCCTGCACAATGCAGTGTAACAACTATTTACATAGCATGTTTATTGTTTTAGGTATTTTAAGTAATCTAGAGATGGCTTAAAAGCTTATAGGGGGATGTGAAAATACTATGCCATTTTATATAAGCAACTTGAGCATCTGCAGATTTTTTTATCCTCAAGTGGTCCTGGGGCCAATCTCCCAGGAACATTAGAGATGACTATACTGAATATACATCCATATGTCTACTACCTAGATTTTACAATTACCATTTTGCTCTGTTTCCTTTCTTTATTCCATATCTATTCATCTATCCAATTATCAATCTATTACAGGGGTTTTGTGTTTGTCTTTTGCAATACTGGGGATTGAACCCAGGGGTACCCTACCATTGAGCTACATTCCCAGCCCTTTATTTTTTTATTTTGAGATTGAGTCTTATTAAATCACTCAGTCTGGCCTCAAAGTTGCAATTTTCCTCCCTCAGCTTCTGGAGTAGCTGGGATGAGAGCATGTTCCACTGCACTTAATTGGATGGTTTCTTACACAACTATATCCTACCCACACACCCCCTAACATCTAACAATGATGATACTGGTAGTAAATAACAAACCCTATCAAAATAATCATGGCTATGGGCTGGGGTTGTGGCTCAGCAGTAGAGCACTCACCTAGCACATTCGAGGCCCTGGGTTCAATCCTCAGAGCCACATAAAATAAATAAAATTGTGTCCGACTACAACTAAAAAATAAATATGTAAAAAAAAAATCATGGCTAATACACACAAGGCATTTCTTCTGTTCCAGGCATTGCTCCAAATACTTCATTGTATTTCATTTAATTCTTATAAAAACTGAGATCGGTACTATCTATGAAAAACACACTTGGCCCAGGGTGCATAGCTCTTCTTCTTTTTTTTTTTTTTTTTTTAGGGGATACCAGGGATTGAATCCAGGTATGCTTAACCTCTGAGCCACATTCCCAGCCCTTTTTATATTTTGAGACAGGGTCTTGCTAAGCTGCTTAGGGTTTCACCAAACTACTAAGGCTGGCTTTGAACCTCCTGCCTTAGCCTCTTCAGCTGCTGGGATTACAGGCATGTGCCACTATGCCCAGAAGTTAGTTCTTTAGGTGGTGGAAAGAGCCCAGCTCTGAATCCGGGGTACATGCTTTTAACCACCATTCACGCTGCCTCCTATTGTCAAGGCCTTACCACTGAGGCCAACTAATATTTAAAGAACAGAGTTGACTGCTTTGGACCATCCCTATCATGTTTTGTGTTGGGAAAAGTATAAACGGCAGCCATACCCCAGAGAAAAAACCCCAACATGGCGCCTGAGCACCTCTTCTTCCTACCTTCTTCTTTTCTGCAGTGGCGCGAAAAGTTCCCGCCCCTGTGAACTCTCCCGCCGGCGCCAATTTCAAATCTCGCTGGCGGGGAACCTTAGCCCCAATGAGAACTAATTCCTGGGCTCCGGAGCTGATATCTGAAAGAACTTGCCAATAAACGGGTTGCCTGCCATTTATCTAAGTCCTGCCATCTCCCCCTTAGTTCTATATAAGCACACTGCTTTTTGCAATAAAATTGGAATTCTCCAGGGCGAAGTGTCTTTGCGTGGGGAATTCTTTCATTGTCGCGACCCCTCGCCAGCCAGGGAAACACGACACAGGATTCTTCTTTCAACAGTTTATTCAGGCCTTGAGTCATGTATCATCTTCTAGCGCTCGCGCCCGACACACCCAAGCACAGCCTAATAAAGCCCCCCCGCATCCCAATCCTAAGCCGCTACGTGGATCTCTCTCATAGGGTGGTAAGGGATGATACATGACTCAAGGCCTGAATAAACTGTTGAAAGAAGAATCCTGTGTCGTGTTTCCTTGGCTGGCGAGGGGTCGCGACAATTGGTGGCCCGTACGGGGAACATATTCCTCGAACCCAGGATCCAGAACTTTCAGCAGTCAGGGTGGTGGGATGGCAGAACAAGAGCCGCCCAAGGCACGCAGCTTGCACCTGGGCCTCGTTGGACACTTGGGGTTGTCCTTCCTCCTGGTGGCTGCTGGGCCTCCAAGGACACGGGTGGCATCCGGGAGGAAGCAGCCCAGCAGCAGGCCTCAGAGGGAACCAGACTTTCCCACACAGCCATTGATCCCTCGCCTTGCACCGGGGCCCCTCAGGGCAGCAGGGGGTGTGGTAAGCCATTCTTATAGACCGTGGCCGCCATTAGAAGATGGCGCCGGCTTCCACTGTGGCCTGTGATAAACAACTCCTTTTATGGAGAGTTGGCGCGCAATCCCTTACCACCCTATGAGAGAGATCCACGT
>NW_025999946.1:4129840-4135831 GCF_001458135.2 Marmota marmota marmota
GAGGAGCGTCCCGCTACTTACTTGCGGATTCCCACTTACCTGGGAACTTACTGGTGCACCACCCTGACTGCTGAAAGTTCTGGATCCTGGGTTCGAGGAATATTAATTCCCCGTGCGGGCCACCAACTGTCGCGACCCCTCGCCAGCCAGGGAAACATGACACAGGATTCTTCTTTCAACAGTTTATTCAGGCCTTGAGTCATGTATCATCTTCTAGCGCTCGCGCCCGACACACCCAAGCACAGCTTAATAAAGCCCCCCGCATCCCAATCCTAAGCCGCTACGTGGATCTCTCTCATAGGGTGGTAAGGGATTACGCGCCAACTCTCCATAAAAGGAGTTGTTTATCACAGGCCACAGTGGAAGCCGGCGCCATCTTCTAATGGCGGCCACGGTCTATAAGAATGGCTTACCACATTTCATTTTGCATTTTTGAATGAGCATATCTTCAAAAATTGTCCCTGTTACATTTGTGGTGGGTCCAAAGCCTCCACAATGAGGAATAAAGAAGCTGGCTTCTCCCTCAAACCCATCACTGGGGTCAATGCTGGGACCGTCTCATGATTCACATCCCACACTGCCTGCATCTACTGTGTGGCTGCCCTATATCTCTGGGGCTAGTGTGGGAGGCAGGAGAAGGAGGGTGAGGGAGAGTTCTAAGGCCTGAGAAGTCACAAGGACAATTTGGCTACGAGCCGCTTGGACACTCAGTTCAGAGGGAAGCTGATGAGGAAGCCAGAGGAACAATGGGCCATTATTTTTGGCTGTGGGAGGATGATGAGTATGATACTGATATGACCCTCCATGCCTCTCACCAATTTGAGTTCTCCTGGAGTTCTGGTTGGAGAAACAATTTACAGCTCAAATGGTTCACACACCCTTATGTCTGGAGACTGGAGGCAATCTGAGGGTTGGTTATGGCTATAAGAACTGGTAATAAGTGACTGAGTTGAGGGTCACCTCTTCTCCAATCCCTACTAAACACCACTGCCAGGTGAGTGCATGACTCTCCTCTTCTGAACCTCTTCATGAACAGTCCATGCATCAGATTACAAATTCTCCATTCCATGGCCCACCTTTCTTTAGTGCTTAACCCCAGAGCCACATTCCCAGCCTTTATTCATATTTTATTTCGAAACAAGGTCTCACTGAGTTGCTAAGTGCCTTGCTTAGTTGCTGAGACTGGTTTTGAACTCATGATCCTCCTGCCTCAGCATCTAGAGCTGCTGCGATTACAGGCAGCGTGCGACACCACGGCGCTCAGCCTAAACCTAACTTTCTAAGCCAGCACAAGTTGGTTGAATAGCAAATACAAAGATATTAATATAATTATGTATACAGAAGGAACTCTGTAATCAGACTGGGGAACTGTCAGATTAAACCAAGATTTCTTTAAGTAGAACTTTGAGTGATGTATCTGAGAGAATGCAGTATGGCTCCAGATTTTTCAAAAAGGATCTTGAGAGGCTAGCATTCCATAGAAAGTATGCTATCTTTAATATCATTCCCAACATAGTCACCCATGAAATGTGACCAGGTCTGTGATGACAACCATAAAAATACTGTTCAGATCTGCCATGCACAGGCACAGTGGGCCCTGCTCCAGCTGCTGCCCCTCTGGACCCACTGAAGCCACATGAGCTGCTCCAAAATGATGATTGAGTGTGACAGAGACACTCATTCCCATAAACTATGGAGTTTTTTAACAGGCAGCTTTGGCTTAAAGATGTCCCAGTGTTCAAGTACACTTTTCTTAGAATTGTGCTCCCATTTGAGACTCTTCCTACTATTTCTTTCTTCAGTCCTGGATCACAATCTGAAGTTTCTCCCTCTTCTCCTTTGCAAGTATATACCTCCATACAGCTTTTGCACATCTAATTTCATGTTGGTGTCTGCTGCTTAGAGGACCTGCACTCCTAGAGCCTCCCATCACTTTTACGGTATTTGTATAAACTCTTGAGGGTCTTATCTTCATCTACTCTAACTCTGCTGTGAGATCTAGGTCTTATTCACAGCTGTTAAGTTATGTGGGGGAACCCAATGGCCATTTGTAGAAGGAAAGGGGCATCTCAGAGAAGCGGGCCAGAAGAGCCAATCAGAAGCAGGTCAAGTTAGCCAATGACTCAGGGATATGTAAACACAGTTGGCTCTTTGAATCTGCCAGTCCTGCATCCATGGATTCAGGTGAACACAGAAAACATTCAAAAAGAAAATTGCATCTGACTGAATATGGACAGATTTTTTTCGTGTTGTTACCTAAACAATGCAGTACAACAGCTATTTACACAGTAGTTATATTGTATTAGGTATTATATTGCATAACATAATAATTTATATTATGTTGTAAGTAATCTAGAGATCATTTAAAGGATGTGCATAGTTTATATACAAGTACTATGCCATATATAAGAGACTTGAGTATCTGCAGATTTTGGTATAGGGAGCTGTCCTGGAACTGAAGCCAGATTTACAGATAGGTAGTTAGTGTAGTTAGGTAAATAAATTAGATAAATAAAATGGAGGCCATTATTGAGAATGGAGTCCAGGAAAGCAGAGCAACACTTGGGGAAATTGAAATGTTAATGTCCCCAAGGCCCTGGGCCCATCCTAAAGAAATGTTAATGAAACAGCTCCCAGCAAACAGGGAAATGCTGCAGTATGGAGATTCCTTGGAAAGCTGGGAATGGAACCACCACTTGACCCAGCTATTGCCCTTCTCGGACTATTCCCTGAAGTCCTTAAAAGAGCGTACTATAGGGATACTGCTACATCGATGTTCATAGCAGCACAATTCACAATAGCTAGACTGTGGAACCAACTTAGATGCCCTTCAATAGATGAATGGATTAAAAAAATGTGGCATTTATACACAATGGAGTATTACTCAGCACTAAAAAATGACAAAATCATGGAATTTGCAGGGAAATGGATGGCATTAGAGCAGATTATGCTAAGTGAAGCTGGCCAATCCCTAAAAAACAAATGCCAAATGTCTTCTTTGATATAAGGAGAGCAACTAAAAACAGAGCAGGGAGAAAGAGCATGAGAAAAAGACTAACATTAAACAGGGACGAGAGGTGGGAGGGAAAGGGAGAGAGAAGGGAAATTGCATGGAAATGGAAGGTGACCCTCATTGTTATACAAAATTACATATAAGAGGATGTGAGGGAAAAGGGGAAAAAATATCAAGGGAGAGAAATGAATTACAGTAGAAGGGGTAGAGATAGAAGATGGGAGGGGAGGGGAGGGGAGGGGGGATAGTAGAGGATAGGAAAGATAGCAGAATACAACAGTCACTAGTATGGCAATATGTAAAAACGTGGATGTGTAACCGATGTGATTCTGCAATCTGTACACAGGGTAAAAATGGGAGTTCATAACCCACTTGAATCAAATGTATGAAATATGGTATGTCAAGAGCTTTGTAATGTTTTGAACAACCAATAAATAAAAAAAAAAAAGGGAAGACCTCCTCCTTCCACGGATTCTGCCTTTTGGGACCCCTTCTTCCTCCGTTTTAGGGTTTCCCTACTGAGTCTGACTTGGTTAGGGGGAAACCATAGCTCCAACAGTGGTTGCCCCCAAAGTAATCTATCTTGTGGGTCTTTCTGGGATGAAGCTATTGAAATTCCTGTTTTCTGTGTTCTCAGCTGTGTTTTGGCCTCTAGTGAGGCTCAGGGAAGGGGAGAAGTCTTTTCTGCTGTCCTTTAATAATACTTTCCACTTTAATAATAATAATTTAATTTAATAATACTTTAATAATAATTTAATAATACTTTCCACTTTAAACTTGCCTTGGCATGCTTCTCTGGTGTTATACTTCAGCATTTGGGGAAGCAAGGTATACACAGTAACGGAACCATCCAAGCCCCTAGAGATACTGAGGGACTACTACATACAATATATATAAAATTTATATAAAATATATTTTATATGTATATATTAAGTCTTTAACATACACATGTATGAAAGAACCATATTTGAGACATATCTGCTTAATACTGGGCTAGGAAGACCACAGATGTGTTCCAAGACCCTTTGCAGAGGTGGGTTTATTTAAACAGTAAATACCACCTGGAAGGACTGTTTTAGCAGTGAAAGCCATGCCTCAACACAGCTAGGAAAAAATGGCAGGAAACCAAAGGAAGGAAATTACAAAGGTTGGTGAAAAAATGTGTCAACTATGGGACACAATTAGGACATCCAGAACCTGGGCTGTCTTGCCTAGCTCAGAGTATTGCCTTCTTGTTTGGTTCAGGATGTCAAGCCACCGTTTTAGGGTTTCCCTACCGAGTCTGACTTGGTAGGGGAAACCACAGCTCCAACAGTGGTTGTGATATACCTAGCCTAGTTCTCTCATTAGATCAGAAGCCAGCTTGTCACAAGTTATGAAGGATTCATTTCTGTTTTCTGTAAAAATATTAGGATGTCTGTATGCCCTGGCCATTAGTTGATGTTGTAAAGCTGATTGGAATGCCTGCCCGTGCCCTGAACTCACCCATGTCCGGTTTTCCCTGACCAGATAACAACCCTTTCCTAAACCTTAGTGACGCCTCATAAATTCTGGCCTTCCCTGGCTGGATAACGACCCTCTCTGAGTCTCTAAGATCTCCATAAATTCTGATGCCGGGGCCAGCAAAAATGTAAACTTGTGTTATGCTCCTCAGAGTGTTGTTATCTGTAACCCCCCTTTGTGTAACTTTTTGGGCTATAAAGCTGGACTGCAAAGAAGCCTCGCCGCTGTCCTTGGCTCCCACGATTTTGATGGGCAAGGCAGCCCGACCAGTCGAAATAATAAGCTTGCTTTAATTTGATTTTAATTGGAGTCAGTGGTCTTTTCTTGCGTCGTGGTCTAACAGTTGCCCCCAAAGTAATCTGTCGTGTGGGTCTTTCTGGGATGAAGCTATTGAAATTACTGTTTTCTGTGTTCCCAGCTGTGTTTTGGCCTCTAGTGAAGCTCAGGTAAGGGCTTCAATCTGTCCCAGTGGCCTAACGTGGCTCTCTGATGGGAGGGAAGTTTAATCCCATAGTCTCATTACTCCTCAAAACCACAGCTCCAGAAAATGTTATCAGAGAGTAGAAAAGTGGGGCTGTGGGTGTAGCTCAGAGGCCCTGGATTCGATCCCTAGAATACCACCCCCACAAACACACACACACACACACACACACACAAAAGGAGAAAAGCCACAGCTGGAAGAAATGCCTAAGGCCCAGTAGGGGGCACAGTCTACCACTAAGGGGCTCTCTGCTCCCAGGGTAGGCAAACCAGTTCCTGTGAAGCCAGGTCTCCCCACCCCACCCTCGCCCCCACCTTCTCACAAAAGGTTAATTACCTTCTGTCCCAAGGGAACAAGTTTTTGCTTTTCTTCATTTAAGGCCTGTATGCTACAGGAAAGTTCTATGTATAAGTTTACAGATGTGGGCTTTTGTTGTTTTTGCTTGTTTTCTGTGAGGAAGGTTGGGAACAGTGGTGGTGCCTGTGGAGTCAGGGCTGCTGCTACAGCTCCCTACAAATAGAAATCCACCAAGCTCATGAGGCTCCCATGTGGACACCAAAGTGTACCAGGGACACCTCCCTCACTGCCTTCAACACAGCATCAGTTTTCTCTTAGTTTCCAGCAATTTTATGAGACAAGCTACAAAGACACACCTTTTGAATGAATCACTGCTCTCTTCAAAGCCAAAGAACTTGAAGTGTAGTTAATTCAGAATGACTAGGTCTAGCTGGTTTGACTGAATCATAAAGTATATTATGAGAAATTCAGTTTATTATCTTCAGGAATCTAGGGTAACCATGCTAATAATTTGCTCTTCAGTATGTCTTAAGAGAAATCTGTTTTAATGAACAAATGAAAATATTTTCTAATTTAGTCCATCCGTTGTTTATGTAAAAAGGTTACTCTTCAGGTATTTAATTAAGGTTATTTTCTGAAATGCTTACTTTTGTTTATATCACAGTATTTTAATTTAATTATGTATTTTGGTACCAGG
>NW_025999946.1:4139101-4201823 GCF_001458135.2 Marmota marmota marmota
CCCCATTCCTTTGCACAATCCAAAGTTCCTTCATTCTTCCTTACCCACCCCCACCCCCACCTCCCACTCCCACTAAGGATCAGCATCTGCTTATCAGAGAAAACATTAAGCCTTTGGTATAGGGATTGTTTTGTCCTTCCCCCATTCCATCTTGAACCCCTGTTTCTTTGGTGGCCAGAACTAGAGTAACTGATGCTATTCTATCACAATATTCAGGAGAAAATAATACCCCAATTCACAGAGCAATTAGACAGTATTCTGAATCCAGCAAAAAGACTGCTAAGAACACTTATAAGAAAAACATTAGGATATAGACATTAGCCCTGAGAGCAGAGAGACCTAGACTTGATGAGATGATTTGTTCTTTTTGTCCAGAGCTTGGGAGGAGACTCATTACCCTTCCACAGTGGAGATGTTAGGCTCTAGCCTTTAGCCTTCCATTGTGAGGACAGTCCTGCACTGTGAGCCAGGAGCTCCTGAGCGAGTCAAGCATCTGTCTTGTGGCATCCCAGGGGATGAGCCTCCTATTTACACAGCTTTATCTTTCCTCTGCTACATTCCTGGTCTGTTATGGTGTAGGATGTGAGATGTCCCCCAGAAGCTCACATGTGAGACAATACAAGAAGGTACAAAGAAGAAATGATTGGGTTACAAAGGTCTTAACCCAATCAGTAAAATAATTAATTACCTGATGGGATGAACTGAGTGGTAACTAAAGGCAGGTGAGGTGTGGCTGGAGGAGGTGGGACACTGGGGGTATGACTTTGGGGTATATATTGTTTATCTGGCCAGTGGAGTCTCTCTCTCTCTCTCTCTCTCTCTCTCTCTCCTTCCTGATCATCCTATGAGATGCTTTCCTCTGCCACACTCTCTGCCATGATGTTCTGCCTCACCTCGAGTCAAGGAATGGACCCAGTCTTCTGTGGATTAAGAGCTCTGAAACAGTGAGCCCTCAAGTAAACTTTCCTTCCTCTACAATAGTTCTGGTCAGATCTTTTAATCACAGCAACGAGAAAGCTGACTAAAACACAGTCCTTTTTATTTTGAGATGAAGTTTCACTAAATTGCCCAGGCTGGCCTCAAATTTACCATCCTCCTGCCTCAACCTCCTGAGTTGCTGGATTACAGGCATTCATCACCACACCCATCCCTAGGTACCTTGTATCCTTCCTTAAAAAAAAAAAAAAACCACAGGGGCACATACCACTAAGCCACATCCATGGTCCTTTTTATTTTGAGAAAGTCTTGTCAAGTTGCTTAGGTTGCTGAAGCTGTTACCATGTTTACCAACGACAGAGTCCTTGCTTCCCCAAATGCTGAAGTATAACACCAGAGAGGCACACTGAGGCAAGTGTGGAGTTGAAAGCGGAAGGCTTTATTAAAAGACAGCACAAAAGACTTCCTCCCGGAGGAAGAAGGGGATTCGAAAGGTGGAATCCGTGGAAGGGGGAGGTCTTCCCTTTTTGATATCTTAGGTCTTCTTTTAGTCCTCCCACATTCCTGTCCTTTGTCTCCCTCTATCCTGCAGTAATAGAATGCAGGTGGGAAGGCCAGAAGATGGGAGATGGGTGGACTGGCGGAGTAATCTGGGCAGGAAGGGCCTGGGTTGGTTTGCTTAGCACCTCCTTGTTTGCTGGGAGCTACTTCATTAACAGTTCCTTAGGATGGGTTCTGGGCCTGGGGGACATTAACATTTCAGTTTCCCCAGGTGCTGTTCTGGTTTCCTGGACTCCATTCTTGATAATGTCTCCATTATCTTACTCTTTATTAGAACCGATTTACCTACCTACACTCTACCTATCTTTAAATCTGGCTTCAAAGCTAGCCTCCAATTTGGGACCCTCCTGTCTTAACATCCTGAATTGCTGGGATTATAGGCATATGCCACTCCGCCCAACGATGTTCTTTCTTTTGAGAGGAAAACAAAACCAGAACTTGATTTAGCCAGAGGCCCCTGGAATACAGTTATCCTGCTAACTTCTTCAGGAAGAAAGAAGCAACTGAAATGGGTCTTTACTGCAATTTGCTTAATTATAAAGCTATTTTGAAGAGGGGTGTGATGGTACACTGTGTAACCCCAGAAACTGGTAAGGCTGAGGCAGGAGGATCACAAATATAAGACCAGCCTAGGCGATTTAGCAAGACTGTCTCAAAATAAAAAAAATTAAAAAGGGTTGGGGATGTAGCTCAATGGTAGAATGCCTTTGGGTTCAATACCCTGTTGTAGGGGGCAATTAAGGGCCAGGGCTATAACTCAATGGTAGAGCTCTTGCCTATCATGCAGGAGGCTTTGGATTCGATCCCCAGCACTACAAGTAAATAAGTGAATTCACAAGACACGTAGATGGAGGTCAAGGAAAAATTCTTCCTGTTAGGGAACCTTCGCTTTATGTAGATGTCCACTCCTCTTGAATGGTCTAGCAGATGCTCGACCTTGGCCCTTCTGGGGTTTTGCCCACCCCCAGCCCAGAGTCTGTAAGGGTCTGGCGGATGTCGGAGGAAGAGACCACCAAGAGACCGGCTCATGCAACAGCAAAAGGAAATTTATTGAGGATCCAATCCAGCGCGCTGGGGCTCCAGGCTCACTCAACAAGGGAGAGCGGCCCAGAGCCCCGAGCAGAGGTTAAGCAGTGCTTAAGTACACTTTTTGGGGAGGGCGGGGGCTTTGCATACATCAGAGCAAATCATCATGAGGCGCGGGAAAATCGAACAACAATTCTTGAACATGATTAGTACATTCATTGGCAGGAACAGGTCGGGCGGGAGTGATAGGTCAATCCTAAGAAGGGGGGTACATTCAAACTGATTGGTTTGGGCCCTGAGATGCCTACGTGCCAAGCTGCACAGGGTCCTAGGTTATTAAACAACTAGATGGTCAGGGGGAATATTTACTGGGCAGTCCCGGGAATTGTCCTAACAGCTACAGGAATTTCAGGTTTTAGGTGTAGCATAGGAACTTAACAATACCTGGTCCTTTACATTTTTAACTCAGGCTTTGCAGCTTAGAAACTTTACAACACCCGGTCTTTTACACTTTAACTTCAGTTTCTTTTACCCTTACAAGTCCAGCCAGCCTCAGTGTTTTCCACTTAGCTGTCTTTTGTTCCTTATTTCTGAAGTCCATTTTCTCAAAGCTGGACCTGGCTCTGAAACTGTTGGATTTCAAATGCAGTCTCACTGTGCTTTCTTACCTGGCTTTACCTGGTATTAAGTGGATCAGTTCATACGCTTTGTAAAATGTGTGATTTTTTTTTTTTAATATTTATTTTTTGGTTGTAGTTGGACACAATACCTTTATTTTACTTATTTTTACGTGGCGCTGAGGATCGAACCCAGGGCCTTACACGTACTAGGTGAGCACTCTACCACTGAGCTACAACCCCAGCCCCTAAAATTTGTGATTCTTAATTGAATTCTTATGCCTGTAACAAAGATGGAATAACAGAGACTACATTATTTTTCTACCTCATTTAGAATTACCTCCCCTAGTTGGTCACCCGGGCCCTAAATATGATACTCCGTATGCAATGGAGCCCTGAACTGAAGACAGCCAACCCATGTGTCTTTTCTTTTTAATATTTATTTTTTAGATGTAGTTGGACACAAGACCTTTGTTTTATTTATTTATTTATTTTTATGTAGTGCTGAGGATTGAGCCCAGTGCCCCACGCATGCCAGGCGAGCGTGCTACCACTTGAGCCACATCCCCAGCACCCTCATGTGTCTTTTGATGACTGGGCACACAGTCCTTGACATGGCTGGGTATATAGGCTGAGCCACAGCTGGGCACATATGTCAGATTCATGCTTATAATTTCATGAAAACTGTAGAACTTGAGCAGGCACATTCTTCAGTAGATTCTAACCTGGCCTTAACTGACCTCTCTTGCCTAGTCTTGCCAAGTAATCCATCTTCCTGCTACTTCTTGCCCTAACAGCCCTTCCATTTTTTTTTCTTTGCAGTACTGGGAATTGAACCCAGGGATGCTCTGCATCCGCAGCCCTAGATGATTCTTGATGTCATGCCAACAGAGCCATTGAAGCATTAAGGACTTTACCTATTTAGAGAGAATGACAAAGAGTTTATACCACTTATAAACACAGGGATTGTTAAACTAAAATACTGTTGAGCCAGGCGCCTGTAATCCCAGTGGCTCAGGAGGCTTAAGGCAGGAGGATCACAAATTCAAAGCTAGCCTCAGCAACTTAGTGAGGCCCTAAGCAAATTATTGAGAACCTGTTTCAAAAAATAAAAATAATGGCTGGGGATCTGGCTCAGTGATTAGTGCCCTTCATTTCACTTCCTGGTACCAAAATACATAATTAAATTAAAATACTGTGATATAAACAAAAGTAAGCATTTCAGAAAATAACCTTAATTAAATACCTGAAGAGTAACCTTTTTACATAAACAACGGATGGACTAAATTAGAAAATATTTTCATTTGTTCATTAAAACAGATTTCTCTTAAGACATACTGAAGAGCAAATTATTAGCATGGTTACCCTAGATTCCTGAAGATAATAAACTGAATTTCTCATAATATACTTTATGATTCAGTCAAACCAGCTAGACCTAGTCATTCTGAATTAACTACACTTCAAGTTCTTTGGCTTTGAAGAGAGCAGTGATTCATTCAAAAGGTGTGTCTTTGTAGCTTGTCTCATAAAATTGCTGGAAACTAAGAGAAAACTGATGCTGTGTTGAAGGCAGTGAGGGAGGTGTCCCTGGTACACTTTGGTGTCCACATGGGAGCCTCATGAGCTTGGTGGATTTCTATTTGTAGGGAGCTGTAGCAGCAGCCCTGACTCCACAGGCACCACCACTGTTCCCAACCTTCCTCACAGAAAACAAGCAAAAACAACAAAAGCCCACATCTGTAAACTTATACATAGAACTTTCCTGTAGCATACAGGCCTTAAATGAAGAAAAGCAAAAACTTGTTCCCTTGGGACAGAAGGTAATTAACCTTTTGTGAGAACTGGTGGGGGCGAGGGTGGGGTGGGGAGACCTGGCTTCACAGGAACTTCACAGGAACATGCCAGGCGAGCGCCCTACCGCTTGAGCCACATCCCCAGGCCCCCCCCCCCTTTTTTTTTGTACCAGGGATTGAACTCAGGGGCACTCAACCACTACTGAGCCACATCCCCAGCTCTTTTTTTTGTATTTTACTTAGAGATAGGGTCTCGCTGAATTGCTTAGTGCCTCACTGTTGCTGAGGGTGGCTTTGAACTCACCATCCTCCTGCCTCCTGTGTTGCTGGGATTACAGGTGTGTGCCATCGTGCCCAACCTATGAAATGTTTTTGAGAAGCTAAAAACCTGCTTCCTCTTTTCACTGCAGTATTGCTCAGTTAATGTTGCACTTTCTTTTTTTTTTAAATTTATTTTTTAGGTGTAGATGGACACACCACAATGCCTTTATTTTCTTTTTTTATGTGGTGCTGAGGATCGAACCTGGGTCCTGCCCGTACTAGGCGGGCGCTCTACCGCTGAGCCACAATCCCAGCCCAATGTTATATTTTCTTTCAGCTCTGTTGTAGCTGCTATTTCCTTGTGCATCCTTCACTTTCAGGCTTCTAACAAAGGACACAGAAAAGCCTGAAGGTCCAATCATGGATAACAGGCTCCAGGACCAGGCTTTACCCTACCCAGAAACAGCTGGGTAGGGGAGGCCTTCTCTGCCTCAGCAAAGTGTAGTGTCACTCTGGGTTACAATGAGATGTGGGATGAGGATGTGAGTCACTCCCTTTCACAAATCCTCTAATGGATTCCCATGGAACTTGAAGCAAAATTTATCTTTACCAATCTTCAAGGCCTGTATGATGCAGCCCTAGCTACTTCTCTAAGTTCATTTCCAACCACTCTTCCCCTTGTTTTTCAGAGCTTTACTACAAAACCAAACAGCAAGGAAGATGATGCAAATGCTCAATTCTACCTCTTCAATCATCTGGCAGGAAGAGAATTTATAGGAACGGGGAGAGAAGCTAAAAACTGCTGCTTGTTCACTGGATGTCAAGGGGGAGTTTTGAGGGTACTTTTGCCATCATATCTCTTTGCAATTCACATATTTCTTTTTGGGGCTGGTGGGGGATAATATATTTTGTGTCAAGATTTTGAGTTTATGATGTCAGAAATCATCAACCAGGTAGAGCTGGCTTCTTTGTACATGTCCATTCTTGAGAAGCTGTTTTCAAACTGCCCTTGAGTAGATTTTGGAGGAACTTCCTGAAAACTTAGGCTTTGTTATTTAAGGAATTTATGTTGAGGCGTGTCCAGGCCTTAGCTGTTTCAGCTGCTCCAGAGTCTCACATACTTGCTGTATCTAAACCCACATCTACCTGCCACCACTCCAGGCCTCTGCTTAAAAGTCACCTCTGTAACAGGACTTTCTTTTGTGTTATACCAGGTGGCGGGTGCTCCCTCTTACTTTCTATGTTTTCACCTACTTAAGCATTTATGTTCTGGTCACAGCTCTAATGACTACCTAAAAAGTCAACACTCACCAGGCAAAGATTACCAGGGCACACCTTCATCAAACAGATAGTTTTTAAATTAGACTTCTTGCAGCAAAAGCAAGAGGGGGAAACTTCAGTAACTGGAAGAAGCACCAGGAGGTACTAGCATAGATTTGGGCTTATGTTAGGTGATCTCAAGGAGGGTTCAAGAAAGAAAGGCAAAGGGGTGCTATCCTGGTTTGGATGCTTTCAGAAAGCTAGGGCAATTAAGTATCTTAATTTTCATGAAAGAGCAAAATAATACTTATTCATATTAAAGGGGGGAACATTTGGTTATTTTTGTTATTGCTTGGTATCTATTGCTGTTGAAGCATATTCATGAGTGAAGATGAATCATCACAATCATGCTGAGCCCTCAGCTGATGCTGATAACCTATAAACTTGCTTACTTCCAGTAGGAGGGTACTACCACCTAGGTTAGTTACTAGTTGACAGCTGTCAGGGATTTTTTTTTTTTTTTTTTCTTTTTAGTGCTGTGTCTGTGACTTCTTTGTGTGGTACTATTTTAATGGTTATAACAGGCAGCTTCACCATCATTATTTATTTTTCTCCTCTTTTTTTTTTTTTTTAACCATCTTTTAAATTCTTTTCAGCTCTATCTTGTTGCCCACTTTGGCATTTGCTAAGATTTATTCCTTTCTCTCTTGACTTACTAGGGTGTATACAATCTAATGTGAAATCCTAACCAAGAATCCTTGATTCTTGTCTTGTTGTTGGGTCACTTAGCAATGATATTTGATTTTTTTTTCTCTTGGGTTTTAGTTTGTTTTACTTATATGAATTTACTATTAAGGATGCTTTTTTTTTTTAACAGTACTAGGGACTGAACATAGGGGTACTCTACAACTGAGCCACATCTCTAGCCACCCCCCACCACCTTTTTTTTTTTTTTCTTTTTTGGTAGTTGTAGATGAACAGAATACCTTTACTTTATTTATTTTTTTTATGTGGTGCTGAGGATAGAACCCAGGGCCTCACACATGCTAGGCAAGTGCTCTGCCACTGAGCTATAGCCCCAGCCCATCTCCAGCCCTTTTTATTTTTTTGATAGGATCTCACTGAGTTGCTGAGGCTGCCCTCAAATTTGCAATTATGTTGTCTCAGTCTCCCGAGTCACTGGCATTACAGTTTTAAGCTACCCTACCTTGCTCTTTCTCATACTTTTTTTTGGGGGGGTGGGGTCTAGAAATTAAGATTTCTGAAAGCAGGGACCTGGTTTTGTTTACCACTTACATCAGCCAGCATAAAACAGGCACTTAATAAATGTTGAATAAATATTGCTTTGAAACATCTTCCATCTCTCAGGTCCTACACATCTACACTGGAGCCTTCCTTTCAGGACAGGTAAATTTGGGTCCCTGTGTCTCTTAGATGATGGCAAAGCCAATAATAGCTGCCTGTAGGCAGTCAGTATTAATATTACCCTTCATAGAACTTTATTTTTTATTTATTTTGTGGTGGGGGTGGGGGGTACTGGGGATTGAATCCAGGTGCACTCAACCACTGAGCTACGTTCCCAGCCCTTTTTATTTTTTTAGACAGGATCTCACTAAATTGCTGAGGCTGGCTTTGCACTCACAATCCTCCTGCCTCAACCTCTTACAGTTGCTTACAGGAGTATGCCACCATGCCCAGCCTTCACAGAACTTTTTAAAACAAAGTCACTAAATCCCTCTAATGTCCCCTGGACTAGACAGGACTTAGCCTTATACAGGTGCTTGGGGGAATACAATGATTAGAAGAGCTACTTTCCAAAAGTAAGAAATCACCAAATTAAAAAAATATATATGCTACTAACAAAATGGGAGACACCCTCCTCTACTTGTTAAATCATCTTCATTTCCTAGTTCTTCACATTGTATACTATTCCACCCTGAATATATGTCTTTGGCATATTTTGAGTTGGTTATCCAGAGAAACCGCAGACCTCCACAGACACAGGAATGGCTCTGAAATCTATCCTTTTGTTACAGGGCTAGGGCCTTCCAGGAAACTGAGGCAGCAAAAGGTCACCCTCTCAAACCCTGATTTTTGTGATCAAGTCAGAAAGATTTCAGAGTTAACAGGATTGAATTTATTAGAAGTGATGGGAAAGGGGGCACCCTCAAGGGAGTGGGGGCCTCTCAGGAGAGGGATAGCATACCTCTCCTGCTTTCTAGTTTTACTGGGGTCCCAAGGAAGTTTCCAGAAAGTCCTCCTTCAGGTCCACCTCTTGACTTTTTACTAACAGCAGAATCACATCAAACTTTTAAGTCCCAGTTACCATGACCACTCTAGGTCACTTTGGCCCATGCTGACCAGTTCTAATTGGAACCTGCTCTTATAGATTTTATGGTAAGGAGAAATTATCCTTATCTCCCTCAGGTTAGGGATCTGGTCTGTTTAAGGGTCACACAAGTCCCCCCTTTTGGGTAACCTGTGTTCCTCTTATCTGCATTATTTCAGGCATGCATTTCTCCTACAGACAACAAGTAATTGCTGAAGAATGTAACATCCCTGTCCACTGAAGCCACATGGGGCTACAGATAAATTGCTTTTCAAAGGTGAAAGCATGTGGGGGTCAGCACAGTGGGCCCAGTTTATAGAATTATCCCTTTCACCTCAGTGTTCCCTGTCTGTCCCCTATCACTTCCATAAAAAGAAACATGTATCTAACATCAGTAAACAGCCAATGCAGCAGTGGATTTTCTCCCAGCCTAGGGCAGGAGCCTAGGACAGGTCTTCTCAGGAAAAAAAGTTTACCACAGGTAGTAGTTAACCTAAGAAATCTCCTAAGAAATGCCTAACAAGATAACCCTTGCTTGCTGTGTACCCTCTTCTCCTCTCACAACCTTCCACTGCCCTCTCTTCCCCCAAGAAGCCCAAGCCTTCATCCCTTTGTTTAGTTCAGGATCTTTCTCTTCTTTGAGTCTCATGCTGTGTTTATGGCTTCGATGCTTATGCACATTAATAAATTTGCGTGCTGTTTCTCTGTTAATCTGTATATTGTCCGTTTATTTCACAGACTAAATATTGAAACTTCAGATGGAAAATAGTATAAGTTTAAAATTTCCCCACAACTGGGCGATATAGCCTCTTGAATCCCAGTGAGTTAGAAGGCTGACACAGAGGATTGCAAGTTCGAGGCCAGACTCAACAACTTTGGCCCTAAACAAAAACAACTTAGCAAAATCTTATCTCAAAATTAAAAACATAAAAAAAGGAGAATGTAGAATAGTAGTAATCCATAGTGCCTCTGGATTCTATCCCCAGAATCAGAACAAACAAAAAACTTCCCTACAGGAAGTATACAATGATTAGCCCCTACAGGGCTTTTAAGAAAATAAATGATAGTCTGCAGTTTAGATAGTCCTCCAGAAAGATTTGCATATCAATAACATTGTCACCATTCTACCATTTGCTTATTATATTACTATTTTTAAAATACTAATGCAGGGGCTAGGGATGTGGCTCAAGCGGTAGCGCGCTTGCCTGGCATGCGTGTGGCCCGGGTTCGATCCTCAGCACCACATACAAACAAAGATGTTGTGTCCGCCGAAAACTAAAAAATAAATATTAAAAATTCTCTCTCTCTCTCTCAAAAAAAAAAAAAAAATTCTTAAAAAAAAGTTAAAAAAAAAAAAATACTAATGCAGGATCAGGCATGGTGGTACATGCTTAGTAAACCCAGTGACTCAAAACACACAAACCCTACCAATACTCTATAATATACACTTTTTTTTTTCCATTGCAATCAGAGCCCTCTAAGCCTTTGATTCCATTCTTGACTTATTCTTTAAGGAAGGTTCAGTTAAAGTTTCACATCCTTAGTGGATTTTTCTTGGACACCCTTCCCCCTTGCCCCCAGTTTTCAAGGAGTCCTTACTCCTTCCCCCAAGCTGCCAGGAGAAGACAGTAAACGTACCTACTGCCTCAGTGGTTTCAAACATTTCCTTCTCCTATATCAATCTTTTTTCAAAGAGAAGAAGGTCTAGGAAAGCTAAATTATGTAAATCACCATCTATGGATGAAAACAGTACAAGTGAATCAAAAGCTCCACCTCACTTCCCCTACCCCTACTCTGTCACAGAGTCTTAAAGCTACTGATCTAAAAAAAATAAATAAATAAAAATAAAAAATAAGAAAAACAAAAAATTTAAATCTTTTTTAAAAACAAAAATAATATTTAAAAACCCATAAAACTACTGATCTGTCCCACTAAAGAATATTATTCTTTATCTTTTTATGACATCTTCCAGCTAGTTTACTAACTCTCTAGGACATGGCTTCATTTTATTGACCTAAATTCAAATAATATTTCAACAGTTATGTATTATGTACTGGGCTAGCAAAACTACAGTACGTTAACAATCTTGCCCCCCCCCCCTTTTTTTTTTTGAGAGAGAGAATTATTTATTTATTTATTTATTTTAGTTATCAGAGGACACAACATCTTTGTTTGTATGTGGTGCTGAGAATCGAACCCGGGCCGCACGCATGCCAGGCGAGTGTGCTACCGCTTGAGCCACATCCCCAGCCCAACAATCTTGCCCTTAATATAACCTTTTAGTTAGGCTTCCCTATTCTCTGCTTAACACAAGCAGTTAAGAACTGGAAAAACCTGATTTAATTAGCAGCAGAGTATAACTCGTACCTAGGTCCTCAGAATCTAAAGACAGTGCATTTTCCATTCTACCAAGGTGACTCTCCATCTGTTCTGGACTATTCTTTCCTGAATTCCCAAGAAAGACCAGCTGGGGCTAGTGCTACTGAGGTAATCAAGAAGACAGGTTCAGGGCTGGGGTTGTGGCTCAGAGGTAGAACGCTTACCTAGTATGTGCAAGGCCCTAGGTTCCATCATCAGCACCACATAAAAATAAATACATAAAATAAAGGTATTGTGTCCAGCTACAACTAAAACATGTGTACATTAAAAAAGATCTAAACAAACAACTCTAGGGGCTGGAAATGAATCTCAGTGGTAAAGCACTTGCTTAGTATGTACAAGGCCCTGGGATCTACTCTCAGCACTGCAAAACCAGTTTGTTTTGTTTGTTTGTTTGCAAAAACAAACAAAAAACAACTTAAATGTGTTTGGGAATAAAAACAACTTAAATGTGTTTGCCACCACCCCTCCTTTTTTTTTTTTTTAAATGTTTATTTTTTAGTTTTAGGTGGAGACAATATCTTTATTTTATTTTTATGTAGTGCTGAGGATCGAACCCAGTGCCTCACGCATGCCAGGCGATCGCGCTACCACTTGAGCCACATCCCAAGCCCACCACCCCTCCTTTTGTGGTGCTGGGAGGCCCTCACAAATGCTAGGCAAATGTTTGGCAAATACTCTACCACTAAGCTATATCCCTAGCCTTCAATTTCTTAATCTATAACTTATTCTAATACTTGTAGAAAGATCACTTTTCTTCACCAGTTTACAGAAAAGAAAATGAAAAGGAAAAATTACTTATCTAATGGATAACCAAGAATAAGTAAATGCCAAGGATTAGATTCTACAGATTTTAGAGCTCAATTATTGTGAAACTTAAAATTCACCATATAAATAAGATATGTTGCATTAATAATGTAAAGACCTTTAAATAAGAAACTGCAATTCAACTTTCAAATGTTTTATTTTTAGTATTTTCAAACATTTTAATACAACAAAGATATAAAATAATATATATTAGTTAAATCTGGATTTAATTTAGAATCAAGATATTTACTTATATACAATACTGTGCTTCAAGGTATGGCTACCACAGGAACTTTCACATCTTCAAGTAATACTAGTTTCTCTGTGGACAGGGAGACTTAGGTAGAATTCTCAAAACTAAACATACCCACTTTAGTCCAGGCTAACATTGCTTCACCCACTGAGTTCACTTCTTTTGATCCATATCAGAAATACTTCATTGTCCTAATAATTCAGATTCTCTGAATGAAAAATTATCAAAATTAGTCATTTTAAGATGGCATTACTACCTGATACTATCACTTGGCTATGTTCAGTTCTTGCCACAACCCAGTAGTTCAGACTGAAACAGATTTGAAATAACAATGAAACTGACAGTGTTCTTTCTACTCTCTTATCAAGCAAAAACTTCCTTACTTTGAGACATGAAGTACAGTGAATAAAAAGTCCTTTGGTTAATTCAGAGTAGAATGTATTCTAAAAACTAACTTATTGGTAACTGAAATAATGGCTTATAGATTTCACAGATATTTGCATTGAATTTGACAAAGTAATATCATATTAGTTATTTAAAATTAGAGGCATTTATCTGGTTAAGGTGAGATGGGGACCAAAACCTACTTCCACACTAATTTTAGTCATTCAAAGCCACTCAAAGACAGAGAGGGAACAAACAACAAACCACCTCTACCACTTTCCATTTTCACTGGTCCCCTGAAGCATTCTGACCATTGATGTTATTTTACAGCTACGGAGGTATGGTGTATTCAGACTAAATTTTTTACAAATATGAACTCTTTAAACTGCCAAGTAAAGCTGCATTAAAACTATCTTGCTTTGTTGGCTTTGAAACTGTTTAAAACAACCAATATTGCTTAGAAAGTATGGACTGTTCTAAAATAGAGTTTTCTTTGTCTCAAATGCCTGAATACCTTAACTGAGAAATGACTACAGTATAAATTACTTACAGTATGGGATGATGTCAATCTGCAAAAAGACTCTCAAAAAATAAACTTACTAAATCAGAGAACTTAAAAAAAATATGGTTAACATTCATAAGCATTTTGGATCTAGGATCCTTAAAATTAATGATAAAAATGCCTTCTGCTGAACACAGTCCAAGCAGGGCAGAGTTGTATGAGTTGGTGAAGTATAAGTAACACTTTCTAAACAGATATTCCCAGCATAGATTGCCTCTTATTAGCTTTAATAGGATTTGGCTCCTCTGTTCCCTCTGTACAAATTATAGGATTTTTGAAATTCTTAGTCCTAATACTTAGATAGGTATACAGTAGGGCAGATTACCACTCAAAGAGTCAAGGGTAATGCTACCCAGTAGCTCTCTGGGCCATGGAGTTTTCTTTTGTGGGGAACAGCCCACATTTATTTAACTTACTGGTTCTAAGGCTTAGCTTACTGCTTTCAGATTTAGAAGGATAGCAATAAATAAGCCAGCATATATAAGTTGAATTTTTGCCCTGGCAATTCTGGTCTGAGAGAACTATGGAAGGACAGTCATGTTGAGAATCCAGAAGCACAGCCCAAAAAGGCTTCCCCCCGAAATTACCTGATTAACCATTAACTTGCCTTCTTTCAAAACCTCTGACTCCCTATTATCTTCAGTTATCTTTCAGTACACTACCCTACTGTGGTCTTTAAAAAAAGAAAGAAAGGAAAGAATGGAGAGAAAGGAAAGTAAGGGTAGGGAAGGGAGAAAAGAGAAAAGGGCAACATTGTACCCAAGAATGTAGAAAATGCATCAAGGACTTTCAACATAACCTCCATTTGCATCCCCCAAAGCCAAAACCTTTTTGGTTCCTTCTCTACTATGCTCTCAAGGATGCAAGCTTTTCACAAGTCTGCAACTGTGGAACCAAGTACAAAGTCAAAATAAAAGGTAAACCTAAGGCATGTGGCTTCTCCATGCAGCCATATACATACCCAAATTGTAAACATAAATTCCATCTTCACTAGTTAAGATTTTGACAAGAAAAAAAAAACGTATAAAGACAAAAACCTGGAAATTTCTGGACAAAACAAAAAACAACTAAAATATGTACTTTTGTGTTTCAGAAAAACTAAAAATAATTTTGTCTCAAAGTTTTCCAAACAGAGACTTGGAAGTGATTAATTTATGTAAACACTGCCTTGTAACAGTTAAAACAATAAATTATAAATCTAGCTTACCTTCTTCTCAAAACAGATACGAGTAATCACAAGGCTGAAATGTTATTTTACAATCCTCATGGCAGCCTGTTGTTAGGTACTCTCAAGGTCAATAGCTCTGCAAAGTTAGTGGCAGCTATATTTCTACTTTGTTCTACAATAAAATCCATATGAAGGAAAGAAGATTGATGTTAGGGCATTTGTCATTAATAAGCTATTTAACATTTTAAAATTAGGTGTGCCACATTAAAAAAATATATTTTCCCAAAGTCAACATAAGTTCCTTCCTTGTCAAATTTAGTCCTGTTCTGTCATTTAGAAAAAAATGGCAGTTACATATCTTTTGATGTCAAAGGTCAAAGAGTTTCAATAAGTATCTTTCCTTCATTAGCTTATGCAATAATTCTTTAGGTAAGACATTTCCCCCACACCTGTACTGGGGATCAAACCCAGGGCCCCCCATACATGCTAGGCAAGTGCTCTACTACCTTGGCATTTTTGTTCCTAGCATGTAACAGAATCAACAATTGAAGATATTGTAAGATTCTGAAGTGCAAGATTTAAAAGCATAAGAAAATTAGTTGACATGTCATTTCTCAAATGAGAAATAAACAATGTACAAAAGACTCAAATTGGGGTTATTCAGCACTGATGGAAACTTATTCATGTAGTTTTTCCCTATACAATTCATCCAGACTCTTCTGTAGCTTATACAGGGGTGGGACTATGACTCAAAGTGCAAAAATAAAATATTTCACTTAGATAAGGAAGTGGCAGGCTTTTGCTATGGCCTAATTTTAGACTTTAGTATGTTAGCACCTTTTCTAACTCCTTTTTTTTTTTTAATGGAATGTAAAAACTATATAATTAATATTCTAAGTAACTAAGTTAATCAGTTAGGGGTCAATTTCCACTTCTACACCATGCTACTGTCATAACTACTATATAAAATCATTAAAAATAAAGTGACAAATGTTATCACAGAGGTGAAATTACTTAAGTACTAAATTTTTAGTGTTGTAAACAGCAGCTAAGTATATCATTTCCTCACTGCCAAATTAAGACTATATAGAAAGAATGTATATACACAATTATTTTAAAAAATAAAAACCAACAAAGTATTTTTTTTGTATGCAAATATGTCTCAGACTATTTACCTTCTGATGGCCAAGAATGAGAAATTAAGGTTAACACTATATCTACAATCTGTTATAAATTTCTTTTCAAAGAAAAAAAAATCTTTGCATGCATACTTCCCTATTTACTGACGTAAGAACTTTAACATCTGATAAAACACTCCTATTTCGCTTATTAAATATATCATTTAAAAAGCATTAAATTGGGTTGTCATCTACTAACATTTATAGCACAAAGTTATTCCAGATACCCATATCATTAAAATTATGCCACATTTACATTTATAAATACAGCCATTTTCTCCTCATGAATACTCACTGATGTTCATATTAAACCCTCAGAACAAAATAGGAACTGCATCTTTTGTTTAATCTTTGGTGAAAAATAGAGCCCTATTTCTGCATTAATAAGAAGGCCAATGACATCCACATCAGTTCTCTGTCATCTCTTATATGGCCCCTTTCATTCTCCTCATTTCAGGCATGCTGGTATAACTCAGTGTACTTTTCTTAATTATAGTTCAGAAGGCAAAAAGTGATTTATCAGTAAAACAAATCACTTTCCAGACTAACAAAGGAATTAGTTCAAAGAACAAATATTGCTTACTTGGTAGTGTTTTCCTTTAGAAGGTAATAAGGAGCTTAAAAATATTATTTCTCGACTAGAGTCCTACTGAAAATAAATAAAAATCTTTCAACCAGGTGACTACCTAAGTTGATTTGCTTATGTTCAATAAGGCAAATACTCAACAGGTAAGGGTAACAGCCTGACTCCAGTTAAACAGTGGGTCTCCCCCTAAAGTGGAGGGGCAGAAAATTCTATTTAATCTTTCTGTTCAAACAGGTAAGTAAGAACTCTTGATTGTTTTTTCTTGTTATTTATAATCATAGCCTTGCTCAGAACAGGAAACTCTACCAACATATAAGCCAAAATGCAACACATCCAGGAACAACCTAGAGGAAGAAAGCAAAGTTATTCATTTTCAACAACTACTGTATATTTAATCACAAACTCATTACAAAGATACAGTCTTCATCCAATTAGTCTTTTCATTATTGCTGGTTTTGAAAATGGCCAACAATATTCATTAGGTACTGTGCCATTAACGTTGCATTCAAAAAAAGAAAACATGGGAAACCAAATTCTTGCTCTCCTACTCTGCTGATATGCTCTGGTATTGGCCAGAGTATGATAGTACAAAAAGAGTCTTGTTGTGATATAAAAGGCAATAAACACATCAATGGAATAATGTTCATGGGCAGCCAAGATGAAGAAGATTCCGAAGAGGTTGAGAACCCAGGATAAAGTGTGCAAGAAATTCCAGCTTCTTGGTGTATCTAGGAAAAGGACAGAAAGATCATTTTAAAAAGCATTCCCTCCAGTGCTTATAGTCACACATTTCTTAGGTGATGCTGTTTTGCTCCTTCTTAAAAGGACTTTACACACTTTCTACAGCCCCTTGTGTAGCTAGTTATCTAACATGCACAGAAGCACTAAACAAATACTTACATTCAGTGACAAAGAAATTCAGCATAGTTAGGACGACTGTGTGGCCACTGAACATGTAATCGCCACAAGTGTGAACGCCAGTCAGGGTCATACCAAATCCACTCCAAATGGCAAAAGCCCGGTGTAATTTTTCCCATACACTGCCATATATCTACAATGAAAACTATGAATTAGTGCTTCAAATGCTTAAGAAGGGAAGAGCTTCCCAACATCCATTCTCACTGAAATTCAAACAAGGAATAACTCTGAAATAAGAAGAACTAAGCAAAATCAACAGGGCCCCAGTCTAATTAATTCCCTGGTAGACCTCAAGAATGGTTGGTCAAAGCTTGACTGTATGTAGAAAAATTTTGGTAATTAAGTGAAATCATTGTAATTCAAACTCCTTTACAGTACTTCCTCTACAAAGAAAAGGTCGCTATAACACAAAAACATCTCCAAGGTTTTTTTCTTTATTCATTTTGAGATGGGGGTCTTGGTATATTGCTCAGGATGGGTTCATATTTCAGCCTCAGTTTCCTGAATAGCTGGAATTACAGCCATGTATTACCACATTGGCTTGTTATTCCTCCCAGTGCCCTCCCTTTTATATATTTATTTATTTTTGTTTTTTGGTAATATAGGAGATTAAAACCAGGGTTATTCTATCTTTTAACTACCTCTCCAGCCTTTTATTTTGAGACAGGGTCTTGCTACGTGGCTAAAGGTGACCTTAAACTTGCAATCCTCCTGCTTCAACCTCTCAAGTAGGTAGAATTACAGGTGAGAGCCACCATGTTGCACCAAGCTCAACCTTAAAACTTTTAATATGATATCACAATAGTATTTGCTTGGTTATTCTTGCTTTAAAAAGTAGGTTACAGGGCTGGGGTTGTGGCTCAGTGGTAGAGCGCATGCCTCACAAAGGTTCATTCCCCAGCACCACATAAAAATAAACAAAGTAAAGGTATTGTGTCCACCTACAACTAAAAAATATATCTTAAAAAAAAAAAAAAAAGAAGTAGGTTACAGGGCTGGGCATGTAGCTCAGTGGTACGGCAAATGGCTAGCATGTGAGGTACCCTATGTTCAATCCCCAGTATCGCCCCCTACCATGAAAAAAAAAAAGAAAAAGAAAGAAATAGTCTACAGCAGAGATCAAGGGCTACCATTCAATATCCATTCCCCCCTTCTTCACCAGCAACAGAAACTCAAATATATTGATGTGGCCACGAAGTTCCAGAACAATTTATTTCCCAGTCTTCCTTGAAGATAGGTATTAGACATGTAAGTTCTATACAATAAGAAACAGGTAAAGTGTAAAAGATTGCTGGGAGAGGTATTTATAAAGGAAAGAGATGAGAGCTCAGAGAATCTTTTCTACCATTTCACCTTTCATTCTTCTAGCCTACTTGAAGATCTAGCAGCCATCCTGGACTACAAAGTAGCTTTGAAAATGTAAGCCAAGGGTTAGAACAGTTAAGCAAAAAGACAGAAGAATCACAAATTTTGGATGACTCTATAAAGTTATTATTCCAGGCTTGGAGTACCTACTTTCAGACTTCTTAGAGATAATATATCATGTGTGCTTACTACATCATAGTCATTTTGAATTTCCTGTTGTCAGCAGCCAAAACCAACTCCAACTCCCACACCTAAACTTTAAAAAGCAATTTACCTTGAGTGATAGATTCTAATATGGCTTTTTTTTTATTGGTTGTTCAAAACATTACAAAGCTCTTGACATATCATATTTCATACATTAGATTCAAGTTGGTTATGAACTCCCAATTTTACCCCAAATACAGATTGCAGAATCTAATATGGCTAATGACCAAAAAACCAAACCAAAACAAAACAAAACAATTTCATTAGATGTCCTAATCTCATTAGAAAGTTCACCTACTGTTTATACACTTTTCCTTTCTGCCTCAGTTGAAAGAAAAGAGAGAAATTTATTACTGGAAAAGAGCAAGATACTCAACAAGTATACATAATTTGGTTCTTCTATGACCTCTGATGAATAGAGATGTTATTTTTGAGAAGGTAAAAACCTCATAAAAGGAGAGAAGAGATTTCCAGGTACAATGATATATGACTGTAATCACTGCAATTTGAGAGGCTGAGGCAGAAGAATCACAAGTTTGACACTAGCCTCAGCAACTTAGAGAGACCCTGTCTTAAAGAATAAAAAGGGAGAATAGAATGCTCTTTCTTCCTTTCTGCTGTAGGCCTGGCTGCTTGCTGTTGAAATGGGCAAGTTCATGAAACCTGGGAAGATGGTGTTGGTCCTGGCTGGACGCTACTCTAAACACAAAGCTGTCGTCATTGATGATGGCACACCAGAGTGTCCCTAAAGCCATGCTTTGGTAGCTAGAATTGATCGCTATCCCCACAAAGTGACACCTGCCATGGACAAAAATAAAACTTCCAAAAGGTCAAAGATAAAGTCTTTTGTGAAAGTTTATAACTACAATCATATCATGCCCACAAGGTACTCTGTGGATATCCCCTTGGACACAACTGTTGTTGACTAGGATGTCTTCAGAGATCCTGCTCTTAAATGTAAGGCCCATCAGAAGGCCAAGGTTAAGTTTGAAGAGATGTTTAAGACAGCAAGAACAAATGGTTCTTCTAGAAGCTTCTGTTTTAGATGTTTTTGTTGTTATTGTTCCCATAATTAAAAACAAAATTTACAGTAGAGGGGGTAGAGAGAGAAGAGGGGAGGGGAGGGGAGGGGAGGGGAGGGGGGATAGTAGAGGATAGGAAAGGCAGCAGAATACAACAGACACTAGTATGGCAATATGTAAATCAATGGATGTGTAACTGATGTGATTCTGCAACCTGTATACGGGGTAAAAATGGGAGTTCATAACCCACTTGAATCAAAGTGTGAAATGATATATCAAGAACTATGTAATGTTTTGAACAACCAACAATAAAAATTAAAAAAAAAATTAGAAAGAAAAAAAGGGGGGATGGGAATGAGGTTCAGTGGTAGAACAATCCTGGTTTTAATCCAATACCACACCCCCACCCCCCACACACAAGGAGGTAAGGAAGGTGGGGTGGGGGAGAGAGGAGGGGAGGGGGAGACTTCTGGGAAAATGTCTCAACCAAAGACAGAGAACAAGTGATGCCTGTCAAAAGAAGGCAATTACCAATTACTCCAGTCTCCTCATCATTTTCCAGCTTAAATGTTTCGTACATTCTTTCCAAAATGTCGAAACTAAAACACATCAGAGCAAAATGAACAGGATGCTCTGACTAGAAATTTGCATTGAAGATCCTAAATTTCAAAAATAAACACCCTATTTCTGGGAATATGATTTCAGTCAATTAATTTATTACAATGAAAATGCCTTATGGAACAAATTAAAATATTTTTAAAATGCCTTATGGGCAGCAGGGCAAGGTAGCGCATGCCTGTAATCCCAGCAGCTTGGGAGGCTGAGGCAGGAGGATCTCGAGTTCAAAGCTAGCCTCAGCAAAAGTGAGGTGGCTAGGGGCTGGGGATGTGGCTCAAGCGGTAGCGCGCTCGCCTGGCATGTGTGTGGCCTGGGTTCGATCCTCAGCACCACATACAAACAAAGATGTTGTATCCGCCAAAAACAAAAAAATAAATATTAAAAATTCTCTCTCTCTCTCTCTTAAAAAAAAAAAAGTGAGGTGCTAAACAACTCAGTGAGACCCTATCTCTAAATAAAATACAAAATAGGGCTAGGGATGTGGCTTAGTGGTCGAGTGTCCCTAAGTTCAATTCCCAGTACACCCCCCCCCCCAAAAAAAAGCCTTATGGGTTGGCGGCTGGGGTAGAGCACTTGCCTCCTACTTGTAAGGCACTGGATTCGATCCTCAGCACCACATAAAAGTAAATAAACAAAATAAAGATACTGCATCTATGTATAACTAAAAAAAATTTTTTTTAAATGCCTTATAGAAGTCACTTAAGGGATCTGATTGCTAATTATTATCCTCTTTTTTTCTATTTTTAATGATTACTGGAAATAATTCAGGTTAATAAGTAGGTTATATCATAATTCAAAGCAATTAACAGTATTTAGGGCAGATTTGAATAAATATATCCATATATAACTAACTGACATGGAAAACAACCATTAGAGACAGAAAATAGGCTGTCCATACTTGGAGGAATGGCATCTACCTTATTTCTGTAGCACATGTAGCAGCCCTATGCACAGATCTATGGTTCTCTTCAGTGGCTGTCCCACACTTAAATTCCTCGGCTACCTCTCTCATCCATGTAACAAGCTTTACGGGAGAGTAAAATACCTCACCCCAAATATACTTCTTTTGTGTTATTCAGAGAACTGCAGAAAAAGTTCTGAAAATCTGTTCTATGGAGCTGGGGATGTGGCTCAAGCGGTAGCGCTCTCGCCTAGCATGCGTGCGGCCCGGGTTCCATCCTCAGCACCACATACAAACAAAGATGTTGTGTCCGCAGAAAAACTAAAAAAGAGGCTTTCTCTAAGATATCCACATCTGCTTAGGAAAGATCTTTTCATAGAAAGGAGACTGGGGGGTCTGACACGTGGCCACAGGCAGTTTTTGAGGGCTATTCCTAGGAAACTTTGTCTACATCACAAGACAGTTTTTGATGGCCATGCAGTTCTTCTCCTGAACATTTTATGGGTTGTATTGCCATCCAACCTGTTCTGGGAACCCTAAATCCCTAATCCTTTGTGTAATGCAAGATTTAAGCTTCAATCACCTGGTCATATTTTATGTATGTTTCTAAACTTCTGCATAACAGTAAATGTGTTCTTTTTCTCCTGTTAATTTATTGTTTATTTCAGAAACTGAAATTATCAAAACTTCAGAGGAAAAAGAAACAATTTAAAACTTCCCTATAGGGAGTCTCTGAGGTCCAGTTCCTGGACTGGCATGACCAGAGTAGTAGCAGAGAGGACTAATCCAAGTTTTCTTTCTGCATCTGCCCTGTGCAGATTCCCTGCACTGGTCACCCCCACACTTTGTCTACTCATTAACTGCTACAAGACTGAGTAGTGCCTCTGGTGGTGGGGTGCTGTAATTCTTGTCCCCACCTCTCTATGTAAAGCACCTGGACCTGCACCAGGGCCTGATCAGAGGACAAATGCTCAATGTCCCTCATTTCTACTGGAGCAGCCAATACCAGACACCCTTCTGAGTAGCAGAAACAACTTCAGAGGTGCCTGAGGAAATCCCTATCATCTGAAAGAGGTTACTACTCCCACTGAAGAAATTATACAGGGTGCACCTCACATACTCTGCTATCTACACCACACCTGTCTAAATGCTAGTGTCTTCACTCCTGCATGACCTGCAGAGACAGTGGTTCTCTCAACTCCGATATGTAAGTGTTGTGCCCAAATGTACTAAGCATAGTCCAAAACTATAATAAAAATAAAACTACAACTACAGGGAGATTACACTATGACCTAGAAAGAAACTCAAAACTGCATAACAAACTAATACTCCAAGACACACCTTTAGGAGAAATCTGCTTACTAACAAGGCTATCCCATAAAAAGCAGAGAATACATACATTTCATCAGATGTACAAAAGTCAATATGGGAACCCAAGAAATGTTAAAAAAACAAGGTAAAGTGACACCTCCTGATGTTCATAACTGTCTAGTAATAGATTCCAAAGATATCAAAGTGGATGAAATGCCTGATAAATTTCAAAAGAATTTAAAAAAAAGTTAAATGAGATTCAAGAGAAAATGACAGTAAGAAGGCAATGCATGATATGAATGAGAAACTCAGCCTAGACATAGAGATTCTGAAAAACAAAAAAAAATCAGAAATCTTGGAAATGAAAAACTCTATAGGTCAGCTGAAAACCTCAATAATGGACTAGATTAAGCGGAAAAAGAATATTGAAGCTTGAAGACAGGTCTTTTGAAGTACCACATTCAGAAAGAAATTTAAAAATATACGAAAGAATAGAAAGATACAAGATCTTTAAAACATCAAATGTCTGCATCATCAGCATAGCAGAAACTTCCTAATCTTGGGATAGACTTGGTCATGTAGGTATAGGAAGCCTAGAGAACCCCAAATAGACATGACCAGAAAAGATCTTTACCATGACATATTATAGTCCAATTCTTTGTCAAAGGACAAAGAATTTTAAAACCTGCGACGAAAAAATATGAAGTCGCTTTTAAGGAAAATTCCATTAGACTAACAGATTTCTCAGCAGAAACTCTAATTGCCAAGAGAGCATGGAATAATGTATTTGAAGTCCTGAAAGAAAATAACTTTACTATCAACTAAAATTACTATACCCAGCAAGATTATCCTTCAGAACCAAAACGGAAATAAAGACCTTCCAAAATAAGCAAAAACTAAGGGAATACGTGACCACCAAACCAGACTTATGAAAGATTAAGGGAACCTGATATCCAGAAATGGAAATTTCTTTCATGATAGCATGTGAAAATATAAATCCCACTAGAGGAGTAGATACACAGATCAGAAATAGAAAAGAATCAAACATTATGAAAAAGTAAACTATCAAACCACAAAGATGAATAAAAGAACTAAAGAATATCCAAAACAAACTCAACAAAATAACAGGCACAAACCTGTTATTAATTCTGAGGATAAGCGGTCTTAATTTTCCAGTTAGAAGACACAGACTGGCTGAACGGATTAAAAAACAAAACCAACAATAAGCTGCCTACCAGAAAGTTAGCTCTCTGGTAAGGATACACAGTCTGAAAATGAAAGAATAAAAAAGGATCTTTCAAGCAAATAGAATCCTAAAGCAAGCAAGAGAAGCTACAGTTATATTTTAAAAAATGGACTTCAAAAGAAGAAACAGTAAGAGAAGACAAAGAAGGTTGCTATATAATGATGGAGAGAGCAATTCATCAAGAAGATTAGGGCTGGGATGTGGCTCAAACGGTAGCGCGCTTGCCTGGCATGCGTGCGGCCCGGGTTCGATCCTCAGCACCACATACAAAGATGTTGTGTCCGCCGATAACTAAAAAATAAATATTAAAATTCTCTCTCTCTCCCCCTCTCTCTTTAAAAAAAAAAAAAAGAAGATTAAAAATTATAAATCTACGTGCATTTATGTCTATAATCTCAGCAATTGGGGAGGCTGAGGCAGGATGATTGCAAGTTCAAGGACAGCCTCAGCAATTTAGTGAAACCTTCAACAACTTATAGAGACCCTTTCTCAAAATAGAAATAAAAAGATCTGGGGATGTAGCTCAGTGATAAAATGTCCCTGGGTTTAATCACCAGTGCCAAAATAAGCAATTTATCTATACGTCTATCTATCTAATATTGAAATATCTGATTTTATAAAACAAACACTATTAGGGAGAGATAGGTTCCAATACAATAAAAGTTAGACATTTCAATACCCCCTGTCCCCAATGAATAGATCATCCAGAAACCGCCCCCCAAAAAAACAACAAAGAAATGTCAGAACTAAACTACAAAGTAGATCAAATGGACTTAACAGACAATTATAGAGCTTGCTATCTAGTACCTGTAGAATACACATTCTTTTCATCAATGTGTGAAACTTTTTCTAGAACAGACCATATATTATAAGACCACAAAACAAGTCTTAACAATTTTTTTAAAAATTAACATATTATATCTTTTCTGATTACAATAAATTGAAATTAGAAGTCAACAGCAAGAGAAACTTTATACAAATTTATATAGCTTTGAACAATGTACTTTTGAACAGTGGGTCACTGAGGAAGTTAGAAGAGAGATGGAGGGCTGGGGTTGTGGCTTAGTGGTAGAGCGCTCACCCAGCACGTGCGAGGCCCTGGGTTCGATACTCAGCACCACATAAAAAAATAATAAAAAAATAAAAGCATTGTGTCCAACTACAACTAAAAAATAAATATTTTTTTTTAAAAAGAAGAGAGATGGAAAAATTCCTTAAAACAAATGAAAATGGAAACACAACATACCAAAACCTCTGGAATACAGTAAAAACAGTATTATGAGAATGTTCATAGCAATAAAACAGTATTATAAGAATGATTATAGCAATGAATGCCCACATTAAAAAAAAAATAGAGGGTCAGGGTTGTGGCTCAGTGGTAGAGCGCTTGCCTAGCATGTGTGAGGCACTGGGTTCGATCCCCAGCAACACATAAAAACAATAAAATAAAGGTATTTTGTACATCTACAACTAAAAGAAATTAAAAATAAATAGAATTGGTTCTTGGAAAATATAGATAAAATTGGCAAATCTTTAAATAGCCTGAGAGAGAAAGAAGACCCAAAAAATAAAATGAGAGATTAAAAAAGAGACACTATGACTACAGAAATTCAAAAGACCATAAAGAATTATTTTTGAGAAACTAGATGTTTGTTTTTGTTTAAATACACATTCTTTTTTTTTTTTTAGAGAGAGAGAGAGAGAGAGAGAGAGAGAATTTTTAATATTTATTTATTTTTTTTAGTTCTCGGCGGACACAACATCTTTATTTGTATGTGGTGCTGAGGATTGAACCCAGGCTGCACGCATGACAGGTGAGCACGCTACCGCTTGAGCCACATCCCCAGCCCGAAAAACTAGATGTTAACAGACTGGAAAATCTAGAAGAAATGGATGAGTTTCTGGACTTACATGATCTATCAAAATTGAACCAGGAGGATAGAAAAAAAACTGAATAAATCAATAACAAATAATGAAACTGAATCAATTAAAAAAAAAAAGTCTCCAAAGAAAAGTTCAGAACTGAATGGCTTCATGTGTGAATTTTATGAAATCTTTTAAGAGGAGCTGACACTAATGCTAACTATTCCATAGAATTGAAAGGGAATAAATGCTTTTGAACTAATTCTGAGGTACTAAAACCTAACAAGGACACACACACACACACACACACACACACACACCCCAATGTTCCTCATGAATATAGATGCAGAAATCCTTAACAAAATATTTGCAAATTGAATTTAACAGCACATCAAAAAGATCACACAATAACCAAGACTATTTTAGTTTTATTCTAAGGATACAAGGATGGATGGTTCAATATTTGCAAATCAACAAAAGTAACACATTACATAAATAAAATGAAGGATTAAAGGTCAGATGATCATTCCAATAGATGCAGAAACCACATTTGATAAAGTTCAACATCCTTTCATGATAAGGGATGAAAAAAATTAGGCATAAGAGGGTCATACCTCAACATAATAAAAGCTATAGACAAATCCACACAGCAAACATAACTAAATGGGAAAAAACTGCAAGCATTTCAGTGTCCATTCTCACTGCTCTTATTCAGCATAATACTAGAAGTTTTAGAGCAATTAAGAAAGAAATAAAAAGCAAATAAACAGGAGCAAGTCTAATTATCCCTATTTAGCAGATATGACTCTATACATAGAAAATCCTAAAGATTCTGCAAAAGACTATTAAAACTGATAAACAAATCCAGGAAAAGTATCAGGATACAAAACTAACATAAAAAAATCAGTGGCTGGGCTGGGGTTGTGGCTCAGCGATAGAGTGCTAGCCTAGCATGTGCAAGGCCCTGGATTTGATCCTCAGCACCAAATAAAAATAAATAAATAAAAATAAAAGTATGTGTCCAACTACAACTAGAAAGTAAATGTTAAAAAAAAAAAAATTGGAGGCTTAGCTGGGCATGGTGTAGTGCACGCCTGTAAACCGTGAGTTCAAAGCCAGCCTCAGGCAAAAGTGAGATGGTAAGCAACTCAATGAGACCCTGTCTCTGAATAAAAACACAAAATAGGGCTAGGGATGTGGCTCAGTGGTCAAGTGACCTGAGTTCAATCCCTGATTGGGGGGGAGGGGGGGATCAGTGGCTTTTGTATACAACAATAATGAATTGGTTCAGAAAAATCATGAAAGCAATCCTGTTAGCAATAGCCACAATTAATAAACAAATAATATACTTAGGATTAAACTTAACCTAAGAATGTGAATAACCTCTACAATGAAAATCACAAAATACTAAAAAAAGAAAATGAAGGGGCTGGGGTTGTGGCTTAGTGGTAGAGCGCTCGACCTCAGCACCACATAATAATAAATAAATAAAAACAAAGGTATTAAAAAATAAATATTAAAAAAAAGAAAAAAGAAAATTAAGACATTAAAAGGTAGAAAGTTGGACTGCAGTTGTGGCTCAATGGTAGAGCAATTGACTAGCACATGTGAGGCACTGGGTTTTTTTGATCCTCAGCACCACATAAAAATAATAAATAAAATAAAGGTACTGTGTCCATCTACAACTGGAAAAAAAAAAAAAGGTGGAAAGCCCTCTCATG
The DNA here is from genome assembly GCF_001458135.2 of Marmota marmota marmota. Lineage (NCBI taxonomy): Eukaryota > Metazoa > Chordata > Mammalia > Rodentia > Sciuridae > Marmota > Marmota marmota. Next base: position 4,166,371 of record NW_025999946.1, read on the forward strand.
TTCATGAATTGGAAGAATATTGTTAAGATGTCCATACTACCCAAAGTGATGTACATATTCAATGGAATTCCCACCAAAATACTAATGACATTTTTCACAGAATGAAAATAATCCTAAAATTTATATGTAAGTACAAGAGACCCCCAAAAGCCAAAGCAATCTTGAGCAGAAGAAGCAAAGTGGAAACATCATAACAACTGAGTCCAAAATATTACTACAGAGCCTTAGTAACAAAAATAGCACAGTATTGGCATTAAAAAAAAAAAAAAGACAGAGGCCACTGGAACAGAATAGAGAACTCAGAAATAAATCCATATATCTACAGGGAATTAATTCTCAAAAAAAGGTATAGAAACTTGATCCGTATCTTGCATCATGTAGAAAAGTCAACTAAACACTTAATGTAAGACCTGAAATTCTTAAACTACTAGAGGAAAACGGGGAAACACTTTAAGATACTTGCAATGGCAATGATTTTATGAATACGACTCCAAAAGTACAGGAAACAAAGGCAAAAAATATCAAGGCTACATCAAACAAGCTTCTGTTCAGCAAAAGTTAACAAGTTTACAGAGTAAAGAAACAATCTAGAGAATGGGAGGAAATATTTGCCAGCCACTGATCTACATATAAAGAAATAAAAAGCTTAACAAAAAACTAGTAATCCATCTAAAAAATGAGTCAATTAGCTACATTCCCAGCCGTTTTTATTTTGAAACAGTCTTGCTAAATCACCCACACTGGCTTTGAACTTGTCATCCTCCTGCCTCAGCCTCCTGAACATATTGTTAATGTGTATGAAAACCAAAAGTAAATAAGTGAATCCTTAATGTTTTCCTTTAGAAAGAAAAACAAATTATCACAATTTTTAATGTATAAGTTCTTTAATTTCACAATTCTGCTTAAGGAGATTCATATAATGGAATACCATGAAGCTGTTATAAAGGTGAATAACCATATATATTTCTTCAGAAAAAGTAAACATAATATTAAATTAAAAATAAGCTAAAACCAGGTGTAGTGGCACACACCTGTAAACCCAGCGGCTTGAGAGGCTGAGGCAAAAGGATCACAAATTCAAACTCAGCCTTGGCAATGCAGCAAGATCCTGTCTCAAAAAAGTTAATAATAAAATAAAAGGACTGGGTATGTATCTCAGTGGTAAAGCATTCTTGGTTCAATTCCCAGTACCAAAGAAATAAAAAATAAAAAGGGCTGGGGATGGTGGCTCAGTAACGAAGCACCTATGGATTCAATCTCCGGTACAAAAATAAATAAATAAAAATAAAAACAAACCTACAAAACAAAAACAAAAAAACTAAATAATAATGCCTGAGATATAATCCGATCTTTATTTAAAAAGTATCCATCTATATAAACTTATGTGAGCGTGTAAGAAATCTGCTTAAAAATGGTCTGTGCAGCTATATATACTACTGTTAAAAGTATTACTTGCAGGATGGGTTAAAAAAAAGGATTTATGTGAGCTTTCACTTTTTAATGCATACATCTCTATATAATTTGTAGTTTTACAATAAGCTTATATAACTTTATGATTAGGAAAAAATTACTTTTCCTTTTTGAAAAATCCAAAATCTCCCAACTTTTACCTTAAAAATAAACAAAAGAGTTTCTTTATGTCAACTCTTAAGTCATATTAACCACTCCTCCTTGCCCACTTACTTTCTTTCTTTTATTTTTGTGGTGCCAGGGATTGAACCCAGAGCCTTGTGCATTCGAGGCAAGCACTCTACCAACTGAGCAACATCCCCGGCCCCGCCTCCACTTTCTTATTGCTCATTGAAAACATTCCTAATACCTAGAGAAAGTTTGTTACCCTTTACCTCAAGGGCATTATTTTTATATCTGGATCTCCTTTGGCTGCTTAATCTTCCCTAGTTGGTAAGTCAGCTATTTTTATTACAGTATAGGAACTAAGACCTAATTTTGGTTTACAAACAACACTAAAATAACAACAAAGGTGTTAATGAATATTTGGGAATACAGAACTAAAGCATGAAGGCTTCGAAAAGTAGAATAATAAGTTCTTTTGTCCAAATTTAACCAATTACAACAATCAATTTTGTGTATCAAGGACAGGTGATTTTTTGGGCTGGGGATGTGGCTCAAGTGGTAGCGCGCTTGCCTGGCATGCGTGCGGCCCAGGTTCGATCCTCAGCACCACATACAAACAAAGATGTTGTGTCTGCCAAGAAGTAAAAAATAAATAGTAAAAAAAAAAAAGAAATTCTCTCTCTTTCTTTAAAAAAAAAAAAAAGGACATGTGATTTTCAAGTTCTTTTAAACATTTTTCAACATATTCACAATCCACTTTCTTATTCCTATCAGCATAATTTCTCCTCTCTGTTTAATCAAAAGAGATGATGTGTCAACAGTACACCAATATGCTACAAAGTGCAAACAAAAAATAACAAATCCACCATTATTTGTATATCTCAGAAAGAATTTAGAGTACTAAGTACTATATTTTAAATGGGATATGCTAAAACTGCAAAATTTTTTTAAAAGGAGTGATGAAGACAATGAAGTGACCAGAGTATAAATTGCGAAGGAGGTAGAAAAGGGAAAATGTTGGGGGAAAAGATAATTCAGAGAAAACTTTTTTCCTATAGCTCTACAGCATGGAACTAGTATCAATGGATAGAAACAAAGGGAGACAGAATCTAGCTTAGGATTTTTACCAAATTATTTTTTAGGAGTTTATTAGGTCTTGTGAATACCAAAAGGCACATTTTAATAGTAAGAGCAAAATTTTGTCCCTACTACATATGCTGTGTCATTAACCCAGTAAGAACAAAAAGGAAAGAATGATAAAGAAGGTAGCAGGCTACCTTTCCAGTGCACTGCAGGTGCTGTCCTGGCACGGAGAGGGAGGTCACAAACATGGTAAAGCAGCGAAGCAAGAATACAGTGCCCATCAGACTACAGAGCCTTCGCAGAAGGATTGACCTGTGAACAGAGCAAGCAAAGAGGGAAAAAGATCAGAAGAAAACAAACCAAAAAACCCTGGCATCAAATGTTTACCTAAAGGGAAAGCAAGCAGAAAAACCACTAGATTTTTTTTAAGAAGACAGGAACCTTAGAGTACATCTAAAGCATCACTATCCAATAGAAGTCTCTGCAATGATAGAAATGTTCTATAAATACTTTGTCCAATATGCTATTTACATGTGGTTCTTGAGCACTTGCAATGAGGCTAGTATAGCCACAGAACTTAATTTTAAATTTTATTTCATTTTAATTGATTTAATAAATTGGCTAATGAGGGCTGGAGTGGTGGCTCAGTTGGAAGAGTGTTTGCCTTGCATGTGTGAGGTACTGGGTTTGATCCTCAGCACCACAAAGAAAAACAAATAAATAAAGTATTAAAAAAATTGGCTAATAATATTAGCTGATATTCATTCTAACTTTTCCTAACTTAAGCTATAATTTTTTTTAGATACAAAGTTTGATATTAAGTATATCTGAAATACAAATTTTGAAAAACTACAATTTGGGTAATTGTGAACTGCACTGTGACATCATTTTTACTGTTATATTGTTTCTTTAAATGTCCTAAATTAAAATAAACTAAGATGCTTAGAGAGAACTTTTGTTTTATACATTTATATAAATACTCGTCTTGGGCTGGGGATATGGCTGAGTGGTACAGTGTTTGCCTAGCCATGAATGATGTCCTGGGTTCAATCTCCAGCAACAAAAAAACATATAAATAATATAGAAAGAAAGAGATCAAAATGCTTCTCTCTCCCTCAAAAAGAGCTTTGAACACAAGACTAGGTATATTTCAAGCCTCAGTGTACATACCTGGGAATGGAGTGTAGGAATCTGCATTTTAACAAACATCCAAATGATTCTAATAAAAGTGATGCTTCAAGAAATGTCTTTTTAAACTAAGTAGATTTGCATTGAACTGACCTCTACTATGCTTTGCTAAACCAACAGTTTATAAGGTAAAACTTTCTTTTGCTTTGAAAACTTGGATAAATTCAAATCCATGGAGTTCTATGAGGCAAAAGTAACCAGAAAGCAGTGGTGCATGTTTCTAAACACCTCAGGTTCAAAAGCAAACCAGAATTAAAAATATTGCTGCAAAACTGAAAAAAAAAAAAAAAATGGGACAGAAAGGTTCAATATGGCCTCAAAGTGTGACAAGAATAGCAATCATCAACCTTACTTTTCACCTTCAAAGCCTGAAATAACTACTGCTTAGGACACAAAACTCATCACTGTGGTTATCTCAAGCACATCCTGTTGAGGAGAAAGAATAGAAAATGACAAGAAAGTGTCCTTATTCCTCTCCTGCATTCCAAAGATGGACAGCAGATCACTACAAATTTTATACTTCTTTAAATTTTTCCCTTTTTTACTTGAATCAAGTAATTTTCCTCATTAGAATAGGAAAAGAGCCTCTCCTAGGGCCCTTATGCTTTCCTCTTTTAACCAAAAAAATTCTTCCCTTTATATTTCTTGGTGAATATGCCAAAGAAGCACTTCTCCTATTTAGCAATTTCCTATACCATCTCAAGTAAATCACACTGCATAGACAGATACATAGAGTATGTAAAATGGTCTCATTTTTTAAACAGACCTCCTCCAAACAGAGAACACTTTCTTTCATTTAAACATTTGAACCAAACACTGTTCTTGGAAGAGTTTCTATTCTTCTATAGAATGTGACATTTCTGATTTGTTTCTTTCAAAAAAAAAAAGATAAGGCTAAACTGGTAAGGATTAGCTCACGGCTGATCATCCACAATTCTGTTCTTTTCCTGCAAAATACATTCACAATATTACTTACTATGTAGGATGACACTTCTGTTGATTAAATCTGAGACCTTTTTTTTTTTTTTTTTTGTTAATAACTATAATGTCACACTTACCAGAGAAGGAAATTAACCAGAAAAATGCAAAGGGAGGGACAAGACTTGATGACCAAACACAAGAGAGTAAGGAAGGTACCTGTGCTTGTGAAGAAGAAGAACCAGGAGCCAAATATAACATAGAATCATGCCACATACTTCTGTCATGGCAAAGGCCCATGGGATTCTAGGAACACTGGAACAGAAAAAAAAACTTTTTTGAACTGAAGAGAAGTAAATATCACCCTTTTCAATAGATATTCACTTTTCTAAAAATGACATTAAAAGTTTAAATAAATTTACATCTCTCAGGAAATGGTATTTGGAGAGCCAGAGAATAAAAATCAATTTTATAAAGTGAACCACTTCTTAGAACATGTTTGTTGTCTGTGATTCCAAGTTCTGGCTCTCTATGAAAAAGCAATGACCATTTTCTCCCACCTTATCGCATGGCAAACCTGGATACAGAACTACCCACAAAGAACGGAAAAAAAGACCTCTTCTTATATGTTAATTTCAGAATCCAGACAATCAGGACTTGAAATTATTCTTTTCTTTAATAATTATTTCCATTATTATCATGACAAAAATATTTAAATATGTAATACATATAAATATGTATATATACAATTTTTTTAAGTGTTTAAAAGTGTTTATTTGGGACTGGGGTTGTGGCTCAAAAGAATAAGTACATCTTAATCACTCCAGAAAATTCCCCTGTGCCCCCACCCCAGCACAAGGGCAACAACTGACCTGACTGGTGTCCCTGAAAGGATTGCCTTTTCCAGAAAGATTTACTTATTGTAAGTTCATTCCTTGAACAACTTCTTGTAATTCTCCAAAGCTAATAAATACTTTTTTTATTTGCAATACTCAGGATTGATTCCAGGGGCACATTACCTCTGAGTTACACTCTCATTCCTTTTTATTTTTTGAGACAGGGTATCTCTAAATTGCTGAGACTGGCCTTCAACTTGTGATATGTCCTTCCTTGGCCTCCTCAGATGCTGGGATTACAGACCTGATCCAGAGCATACAGCTATTTTATTAATCTCTCTTTTCCCTCAAGGGAAATGTCTCCTAGAGCTCTTCTTGCTCTTATCCCAATTTAGAATGGCTGCATTTTCTACTCCTCCTGCGTGGTTATTTATTAGAATAAAGTTATTATTAGAATAAAATTCACCTTGTGAATTCCTCTTTCTATATCAAATTTTCAGATTTTAAAAATTTAATAACAGTTATCAAGAATACAAGCAATAATAAATGTTGATGAGGATATGGGGGAAAAAGTACACTCATACATTGCTGGTAGGACTGCACACTGGTGCAACCACTTTGGAAAGCTGTGTGGAGATTCCTCAGAAAACTTGGAATGGGACCACCATTTGACCCAGCTATCCTACTACACGGTCTATATCCAAAGGACTTAAAATCAGCATACTATAGTGACACAGCAACATCAATGTTTATAGCAGCTGAATTCATAATAGCCAAACTGTGGAACCATCTAGATGCCCATCAATAGATAAATGAAAAAAATAAACTGTGGTGTATATACACACACAATGGAATATTATTCATCATTAAAAGAAAATAAAATTATGACATTTGCAGGTAAATAAATGGAGTTGGAAAATATCATGTTAAGCTAAGTAAATCAGTCCCCAAAAATCTAAAGGCCAAATGTTTTCTGAGTCCATGACAGGAGGGGGTGGTTCAGAGAACCAACTTTGGAATGGGATAAAGGAAGGGTGGGGAGCGATCATAGGGGTAGGATGGTGGAATGAGATGGACATCATTACCCTAGGTAATGATGTATAACTCAGGGTATGTATAATTGCACGAATGGTGCATCTCTACTTCGTGTACAGTCAGAGGATTGAAATGTTGCATTCTATTTGTGTAAGATGAATTGAAATACATTCTACTGTCATTTACAACTAAGTAGAACAAATTAAAAAAAAATCTAAGTTCTGCTTGGTAGTATAGGGTATGGCCTATAATCCCAGTTACTTAGAGGCTGAGGTGCATTAGCAACTTAGTGAGACCCTGCCTCAAAAAAAAAAAAAAAGGGCTGTAGCTGTAGCTCAAGGGTAGAGCACTCCTGGATCAAATCCCTAGTATCCCCAAAAAGGTTTGTATTTTTAAAATTTATTTCATTTTTCCCTTCCTCCTTTCTTTCTTTCTAGGTACTAGGGATTGAATCAGGGCCTCACACATGCTAAGTAAGCATTCATCACTTTTTTTTTTTAAAGTATTCTTCTGCTCCCTATTTTGTTTCCAAATTTCCTTTTTTCCTGTTTGTATTGGTATGTTTTCCTTGAATGTTTGGTTATTCTTGAATGACCATTCATATGGTCTATTGTGTAAAATAGGCTTCAGAAGCAAACCCTGGAACAAATATCAGTGTGAAAGAGATTTTTGAGGAAGAGTTCCAAAGAAAATCTATAGGGTGGTAGAACATGAAATCAATAAGACAGAGAAGCAAAACAAGGGTGAGACATAAAGCAAAACTCTGTAGGAAGTCAGGAATTGCTAACTTCAGCTCAATCCTATGGGGAATTTGGTCCAGTGTAGGTTCCAGCTAAATACTGTCCCAGTTAGGGCAAAGAGAAATGAAGTATCTATACCCCATCTCTTAAGTCATTGGCTATGGACTGCTACTAAAGGAATGTAAATTTCTAAGCATTTTTTTACTCTCTTTTCAAGTAGGCAGTGTATTCTGGCAGCTCAAGAGCAGCCCTCCAACAAACAGGCATAACTACCGGGTCTTGAGAGCATTAGTGTTCAGGAAAATGGAAAAGAGATCTGAGGGGATACTGAAGGAACACTAACAGCATCTGCGACTGTTCTCTGATGAAAAAAGCTTTAAATGTTTAAGAGCATGAAGCTTTGTTAGTGAATGACACTGTAGATAGTAAGGCAAAAAAAATTTGATTTCAAATTCCTGTTATGAATTGAGAAAATGTCTATTTGTACATGAATGTTCAAGCAGCATTATTAATAGTAGCCAAAAGAAGGAAACAACCCCAATGCCCATCAATTAATAAGTGGGTAAATAAAATATGGTATATCTACACAATAGAAAATCATTTGGTAATAAAAAGAAACATAGTATTGATGCATACTATAATATGTATGAATCCTGAAAGCATGTTAAGAAGCCAGATACAAAAAAGCCACAGATGGTGTCATTTATATGAAATGGACAGAATAGACATATTCATAGAAACAATGGTTGGCAGGGTCTGAAGAAAGGAGGGAAAAGAGTATGATTGCTAATGGTATGAATTTCTTTTGAGGTTGAATGTTTTGGATTTAGTGGTGATGGCTGTACAACTCAAAACAAAATCCTCATTGCTCTACCAAACTATTTTCCCTTTCTTCCTTTATTCCTTGTGATGGCTATTTACAGAAGTTCAGGATAATTGTCACTCTAATTCTAATAATAATTTGTGTTCTTGCTCACTTCTACTTTCACTTCTCTTCCTATCATCTTGTCCTTTACCCTACACCACAGCAATTTCAACTCATGTTGTAACTGAAACCTTGTCATTTAAGATTATTCCTCATAATCTCAATTTCATGAATTGTATTGTCTAATACCCCTATGCCAAGGGTATGTAAGTTTTTTGTTGTTTTTTTTTTTTTGGCAGGGGTGGTTCTGGGAATCAAACTCAGGGCACTAGTCATGCTATATACACGCTGTACCATAGTAATCACCTCGAACAGGCCCCTAGTGCTGCTATGACATTACATGAATCTGCTCACTCTTCTGTTTTGTAGAGGAACATTTTATACTCCAGCTTTTCTTTCCAAACCTCCATTTCTTTTCTCTGTTCTCACTTTCTGTACACAGAGAAAATAAAAGCCATCAGAAGAGCACTTCCTATGTTCCATCAGCACGTATAGCAGTCTTCTGCCTCTGTTTCCACATTTTCTACCTTTGCTGTTATTATATTTATTTTGTTTATTTATTTTTATGTGGTGCTGAGGATGGAACCCAGAGTCTCACACGTGCGAGACGAGCACTCTACCGCTGAGCCACAATCCCAGCCCCTCATTCCTATTTTAAACTCTACAGTTTAGCCTATTCAAAACAAAACAAACAATACCTTTTGACCCCATATCTCCCCCTCATTCCTTCCCACACTATAGCTCCACTTAGTTCTTATAGAAAAGTTTGCCCTTATAAGAAAGATTTGATTATCTCTAATTTCTGTGTTCCCATTCTATTTCTCTCATCATTTCTTCGACTAATTGTTTTATTTTGAAAAAAATCTGATTCTACTGAAAAAAGTTACAAGAATAATAAGCACTTTGTTTCTCATCTAAATCCCTCATTGTTTGTAATAATTAATGCTCTGCCACATTTACTTCATTACACACACACACACACACACACACACACAACTCTTTTGGGGGAAACTGAAGTCTCCCAAAGTAAATTACTGACATTATGATACTCTAAATATTTTGGCATTTCTAAGAACAAGCATATCCTTTTCATAACTCAATATACTATTACATCCAGGAAATTATAACATTGATTTAGTTATCATCATTTAATATACAGGTCTTCAAAATTTCCTAATTACCTCAAAATGTTCTTTACAGAAATATTCTTTCTTAATATAGGATCCAATTAAAGTATTGTTCCTGATTATATCTCTTCAATTTCTCTTACAATTCCCCCTGGTTTTTGTGATGACACTGATATTTCTGGGGATTTCAGATTACTTATTGTGTAGAATATTCCATGTTTCAGATCTTTCTGATTATGTTCTCATAGAGTTACATTTTTAAAAAATTAGGGTGGGGAGCAAGATTATAGGTGATATTGTGAACATCACCCACTTTCAATGCACATAATGTTGGTTTTTTCTATGGAGATGCTACATTTGGTCATTTGGTTAAGCAGACACATGCCAGGTCTTGCTATATTGTAAAGGTACTTTATTCCTTATGTAATTAAGTAATACGTAAGATGATACTTTCAGATCTCGACACTATGCTGCTACCAAATGGCCTTTCACCTTATTGGAGGATGCAAAACAGTTGTGCGACCACATTTATTTGCTGGATAGTGTTCTTGAAGGGCTTCCTGTCTTACCCATTATTTTTTGTTTATTACCATAGATTTAAAGATTATTTTTCTTACTCAATATATTACAGTCCATTACCAACATTATTCTTTTTGATGTTCCAATTATACTAATTTGTTCAGCAGGAGCCCCTTTAAACCAATTCCTATGTTTTTTTGACGTGTTGCCATTGGTTTGTGCACTTTCCCTGATTTATGGCACAAGATCTGCTTCTCACTTTTTTTTTTTTTTAATATATTTTTTTTTAAAGACAGAGTGAGAGAGAGGTAGAGAGAGAGAGAATTTCAACATTTATTTTTTAGTATTTGGCGGACACAACATCTTTGTATGTGGTGCTGAGAATCGAACCCAGGCTGCACGCATGCCAGGCGAGCGCGCTACCGTTTGAGCCACATCCCCAGCCCCTGCTTCTCACTTATGTTATACTTTCCTTACCACAGACTTAAAATTGGTCACTTCTCTGAGAAGCCCTGGTCTAGTTTCTTTTCATCTGGGAATGGTGGTTATACATGACCATCTATAAGCTCACAGTGTTCACTGCCAAGTTTCAGGGTTTTTTGCTCTGTTTTAATTTTTTTTTTTTTTTTTAGTTGTAGATGAACACAATACCTTTATTTATTTATATGTGGTGCTGAGGATAGAACCCAGTGCCTCACACATGCAAGGCAAGTGTTCTACCACTGAACCACAAAATCCCAGCCCCCATTGCTGAGTTTTTGTTGCAAATCACTTCATATAATTTCATAGAAATTATCCACATTCTTTTTTTTATGATTAAATAGTAATTCACTGTGTAGATGTAACCATAGTATATTCAATAGTTTTCCATGGATAAACGTTTAAATTATTGCCAATATTTATAATTATTATAAATAATGTCACAATGTAATGTTTTTTCATATTTGTGAAGAATTACCTTCAGGTAAATCACATTCTCACTTGAATCCATTATAATTGGATTTTTGCCATTATTAACTCTTGCCATAGTCACTGATGACCAATATGTCACTGATGACCAATATGTCGATAAATCCAAAGGCCAATTAATTACTGAATTACATGACCTCTCTTGAGCATTTGACATAGCCAGTTACCCAGCCTTCTTAAAATACTTTTTTTGCCTGACTTCTAGGATATTTGTGGAAGTATCTTTCTCTTCAGTCTTCTGAATGATTTCTCTTTTTCTTGATCTTCTTTAATAGTTTCTCCTTATTTATTTGATTTCAATGCTCTTCCTATTTTTTACTTCTTGTTCCTTAAACATGCCAGAATACTCCCAGTTTAGAATTTTTTGTGCCTAGCTGTTTCCTCTGCTATTTCCCCCAACATATCCACATATCTTTTCACCAGATATCCACACACTTTCTTCCTTAGGAATTTTTGTTTACAGGTGGGAAAACTATATAGAATAGGAGATAGAATATTCTAATAACTTCTTAAACAACTTTCAACCAATTCTGTTTATTTTAGCATAACTCCTTCACCTCCAGTGTCCACAGCTTTGAGAAATTTGCAATATAAATTAGGTTGATTTTCAGTTTTCTCCATTGCTATTTTAGAATTAGGATATTTTTTGCTAGTTGCCATTCATTCATTCTGCCTTCACACTTCCAAAAATGTATAGCTGTTTTATCCAACCCATCCTGTAGGCTTTAGTACTTAAAAAACAAAAGCAAACAAAAAAAATTTTAGTTGGGATTTCACAGGGAGCAAAAATGTCATGTGTATGCTATTCTTTCTGTGTATGTATATGTGACTGTGTGTGTGTTACTGGGAATTGAAGGCAGGGACTCATTTATGCTAGGAAAGTACTCTACCCACTAAACTACATCCCCACCCCTTTTTATTTTATTTATTTTCAAAATTTTTATTTATTTATTTATTTTTTAAGAGAGAGAGAGAATTTTTTAATATTTATTTTTTAGTTTTCGGCAGACACAACATCTTTGTTGTTTGTATGTGGTGCTGTGGATCGAACCGGGGCTGTACGCATGCCAGGCGAGCGCGCTACCGCTTGAGCCACATCCCCAGCCCCCCCAACCCCTTTTTAAATTTTAAGATAGCATCTTACTATGTTGCCCAGGCTGGCCTACAACTTACAATCCTCCTGCCTCAGCCTCCCAAATACTACTGTCTTTTTTTTTTTTTTCCAGTGGTGGGATCAATCCCAGAGCCTCACACATGCCAGGGAAGCACTCTAACACAGAGCTCAATTCCCAGACCCTATTCCACCATTGTAAAGTGAATATTCTAAAATTATTTCATCTTGCCAGTTGTAGTACACTCTGGTAATCCCAGCAACTCAGGAGGCTTAGACAGGAGGATCCCAAGTTTGAGGTCAGTTTAGCCTTGAAAAAATTTGTAGTGCCTTATTTTTAGAAAATATTTTGCCCTTGACCTTCCGAAAGTAACATAGTATGTATTTTAAGAATTTTTTATTTTATTTTATTTTGAGATAGAGTCTTACTAATTGCCCAGGCTGACCTGTGGGAGGCCATCTTCGCATGTGATTTGAGTCACCTCCCTGGCTGGGCGAGAGGTGCTTAGGCACATCTTGTGTCCAGAGCTTTCCCCACCCTTCTGAGGTCCGAGGGCTTGTCCGTGTGGAGGTGGACAAGGCTTCATAAATGAAGGTTCAGAACATGAGAAATCTCTAGGGAGTTTTGAATTAAAGAGACAGACTCTAATTACCTTTAAACCACCTCCAGGACAGCTTCTCCTGGCTCCAGCCTCCAGCCACCTATTATGGTAGCAAGGTTTACTGAAGAGGCTAGCTAGAGAGAGAGAGAGAGAGAGAGAACACGCGAGGGAGTGGACTTTTATTGGGGAACAGAAAATTCTGGGGAAAATCCCATCCAATGAAGATTAAGGGGGCAGTGTCCCAAGGCCAGGTACAACGATTGGGTCTTTGGGGTAGTGGCCAGACACGCCTCCACACGGACAAGCCCTCAGACCTCAGAAGGGTGGGGAAAGCTCTGGACAAAAGATGTGCCTAAGCACTTCTCGCCCAGCCAGGAGGTGACTCAAATCACGTGTGAGGATGGCCTCCCACAGGTCAGCCTGGGCAATTTAGTAAGACTCTATCTCAAAATAAAATAAAATAAAAAATTCTTAAAATACATATACTATAAGTTACTTTCGGAAGGTCAAGGGCAAAATATTTTATAAAAATAAGGCACTACAAATTTTTTCAAGACTTCTTTTAAATCACAAATATAAAACAGTTCTGTTTATTATTCTATTCTTATTTTTCATACAATAGACTATATTCTTTTTCTAAATCCAGTATTTAATAAAAAATAATACTATAATTAAATCCATTTGTACTAGTTGTGATAACTCCAATTTATCTGGTGATAAGAGACTGCCCACAGTTTCAGAAAAGCAGAACCCTGCTCATTAATTAAGGAAAAAGAATGGGGGCTAGGGATATAGCTAGCTCAGTGATAGAGCACTTGCCTAGTACATACGAGGCACTGGGTTCAATCCTCAGCACCACATAAAAGTAAAAAAAAAAATCAATGGATCAAACATACTTCCAGGACACCCTTTTAAAATCTGAAATGTGCAAGGATTAAATCTATACAAAAATAAATTAGGGCTGGGGTTGTAGCTTTGTGGTAGAGCGTTTGCCTACCATGTGTGAGGCACTGGGTTCAATTCTCAGCAACACATAAAAATAAATAAAATAAAGGTCCATAGAAAACTAAAATATATACATATATTTTTTTCTTCATATATATATATGAAGAAAAATAAGTTAAGTGGTCACCTAGGTTTGAACTTTTAAGTTTAGGTAAGGTTTTTACTTTAAATGATTTCAAAATATCTTTTTAATACCACCAGATAAAGCAAATGTAAAGTATATGTCAACCACAACCACAACAACATAGTATCACTGCTGTTACTATAGCAACCTTCTACAAACTTAGCATGTAGGAAAAATACTTACCTGTCTAAGAATATATCTGGGAGTGGTGGATAGGTCTGCATGTCAGGCACTCGTTCATGGACTATAACCATAATGAAAGATGTAAACCCGAATACTATAAAAACATATATACAACTTAGTATGGTCTTCCAGTACTCTGGGTCCAATCTTCGAACAGGATGTTTGTTTTTGCCATTCATGTACTGGTACTCATCAGAATTCAAGTCAGTGATGGGTCCATCACAGTCATGTGAAAGTTCACCATTACAGAGCCAGTCTGCACTTTGAAGAGCACTGATGAATGGGGTCATGGAACTCATGGGACTGTCACTATTGTAGCCCATTTCTTCTAAAACATCAATATGTATTTTCTGCAATTTTCGGACAGAAAGCATTAACCTTTTAATGTCCCCTAGGACTTTGATTTCCAGAGGAGGAGACCGGAGATCATATTCAGTCAATGTTAACAATGTGATTCCATCAAGTCGGTGCTTATTGCATAAAATGTCCACATATTCAAAAAAGCCTTCATCCTTCAGCCACACAGCTACATGCTTGGTAGTCCAACGGCGAATACAGAGTTGATTGGGACCTGCCATTTCTTCCTCCACTGTCTGCCAAGGGAAAATAAGTAAACAAAACAAAAATTTTAGTGTGTTAACAACTCCTTCAAAGACCAAATACACAAAAACAGCAGAAACAGTCATTTACCTACATTCCCTACTGGATTCTAGAATCAAAGAAATAGATATTATAAAATTACCATATTCTTAGAAAAAGTATCTTTCCAATTTGAGGCAGAAAAAAATCCCCTACAAAAGCAAATAGATAATTGTAATGCATCCTGTTGTCATATTTAACAAATTAAAATGAAAAGGAAAAAACCCTGCACTTCCCACTTAGACAAATTACAATATTTAACGTCTAGGAAAAAAGCTTTTTGGTTTCATTACTTTTGTCATCATTATCAATATCATAATCAAAAACAATTGTTTACTGTAAATTTCTACATTGGTGGGACCAAGGCATGTCTGTCTTGTCAGGTTGATCAATGTGTTATTTGAACAATAGTAATAAACAAATGCCCTGTAGGGTCCTTAAAAAAAAAAAAAAAAAAAAGCAAATAGATAACTGTAATTCCAGGAAACTCTTAAGAGTTAAAATATTTCTATCTACTATTATACATAAAATGATTTCTCTAACAGATATTGAGCCTTTAAACTAGTTATAAATTTGGGTCTTAATAAGAACTCAGTTACTTCTATACTGTGAATATCTCATTATAGAATGGAATAAGACACTTTTGGGATTTTAGTGATAATTTTTTTAATGGTCTTTTCAATTAACATAAGTTTGATGACTCATACTTTACACTACAGTTATAAAAGGCCAATATTATGCTATGTTTTAAAAAGCACTTATTAATTTTACTATTTTTATCCTATTAAGATGTTTATGTCATTTTCCTATTGTAAGACTTTCAGTTACCCTGGACTGTATCAGGTTTATAAAGTATATCAGATAAATGGGAGACAAAGTCCTACACAGGGGTTAAAAAAAAGAAAGGAAAAACAAAACATTATTTCTCAAATGTACCTCCTCAACTATTAAAGCCTGTGTGTTTTCTGACATTTTTCTAAATCTCTAAACACTGAGTCTATTTCCTTCTGAGATGATTTTCAAAATGTGATGGGGAAACTTTAAAGCATTTTTTAAAAATATGAAAAAAAATGATACAATGAACATCCATGTGCCCACAACACAGTTTGGGGGGTCAAAAAAGTTCCAATACAAATGTTTTATTTCTTAATCTGGATGGATACTAGTTATACAGGTATGCTCCTTCTATGAAAAATCATCATGCTACATACTTATGATCTATACTTTTCTGTATATATGCTAACATTTATTTTAAAAGAGCACTTTAAAAAGCAAGACTAAATATTATATACAAATTTATCCTGAAAGATAAATCAGTGTCCTTCACAATGAAATGGATAACATTCTCCTCCTCTCCTCCCAGATGTAATATCTCCTAACTTTGGTGTTTATCATTGCTTTTTGCATTTTGTGCTATGAAAACCTTCTATAGTTCCTTAGGATGAGGACAGTGAAAAGCAGATGGTACATGCATTCTCCTCCTATCCACACAAACTTCTTGCCATGAAGACTTAAAATAATTCAGCAAAAACAGATACTTTAATAAGTACCACTTGTATCATCAAATTATTCCAACAAGAAACACACTTGATAAAATTCCACCCACAGATGAGTGAGAAGAAAATGTCAGCTAATCATAAGTATTTATTTCTTAATTACTTAATCCAAGTTTTTAGAAGGTTTAAACCATATTTTGTTTCCAAATAGAACTTTTGGTTTTATCAACCCTATAGATTTTTAGTCTTAGAAAATTAAAATCAAATCCATCTAAAGGAGTTCATATTTTTTTAAAGTTACTGCAACATTACAAAAAAACTCTGACTCAACTCTTTTTTTAAATTTTTTATTTGTTCTAACTTATTTGTACATGACAGCAGAATACAAATAGTACAATATTTCAATTCTCTGGTTGTACACGGTGTAGAGATTCACCCTCATCTCACTCAATTCTTTTAAGCTACAGTATATTATTCTCCACCCCAAATGTCAAGGAACTATGATTTGTGGAATTTACACATTGTTTTGGTTCATATACACAGCTAGGTAGTTTATTCTATCTACTTATTTTACCTACTTACATATCTCCTTTTCTTCTAGGTATACTCTGACTAAATTACTTGACCCTTAGATAGCCAGCAAGGATATGCTACAAAATCAACAACAGTTATGATGCAGCAACCTGAGAAAGAAGTGCACTCATAACAACAAGGCCAGATTTCTTCATTATATTCATTACATTTCTATCCTGCTGCCTTTCCCCTTTAACAGCTTACCACCAATGGGTTCCAAGTCACTCCCATGCTTGTAGCATTATTCTTCAGTACAGTTTCATCTCATATTCTACTCAAAATGATTCTTCTTTCAATTTTTTTTTCTTTCCTGTTTTTCCCTGTCTTAGCTCATAGTTCTTTACAACCTCCACCAAGCAAATGAGCTTAAGGGCTTTGAAGCTGATGTTTTAGCTGCTAGAAAATAGGAGTTATCATACATAGAAGCCTCATAGAAGTCTTTGAGTCTGGTGTGGGAAGGCCCTAAAAGCATGACACATTTCACTGTTCTGCTTCATCAGGTCAGTGCATGTCCTTTAATTATATGGTACTACATAATAGTTAGAGACACTAAATCACTATGTAACTATGTTGTGGAGGCCTGCATTAAAGAGATATATTAAAAGATGATAAAAAGGTTTAGGGTCCATTTAATATTTATGTTGTGCCACAGGAATTACAGGGAACAGAAGACTTCGAACAAAAAAGAGATACAGGTTTCATACAAATCAAAAAATGAAGAAATTAGGTTAGTGAATGCTTTCAGTTTTAACTAATACTGGTTTGAATCAATTATCATTTAAAGGACTCCTGCTTCTGGCCAAGATGTAGTAACAAGGACTAAATGTATTTACTCTCAGACCTGAAACAACCAAAAAACCAGACAAAATATATGGGAGGTGGGGGTCAAGATAGCGGACATCAGGTAAATCCATTAGGGACAGGAAACCACTAAGGTGGGCTCTATCACCCTAGCTTACTTCTTTTGAAGGCTTTCAAGCCATAAAGGCATAGAATGAGAAACCCAGGTGAGGCCTAAGGGACTAGCTCACTTGAGAAAATAAAATTAATAGTCTGGGGTGATCATGGTGGCTAGTGTTCGCAGGATGAATACTAGAGAAGATAAATACACACAGAGGGAGAACTCCAGAGATTCGCAGACGGTCTCCCTTGAATACTGAGTTGAATGCTGATCAATGTGTGCATAGAAGGAAACTAACCAAGACAGAGAAACACCACCCAAAACAATTCCTGGCACCCACAAAGGCCAAGAAAAATGCCTATCCCAAAAAGCCAGACTGGAAAAAAAAAAAAAAAAAGCTCATGATTCATGGGGTTTGGGGTACCAACCATACAAGAAAGATCTTGCCACTGAAGTGAGGCAAAATTAACTCTAAAGCAGTGATTTTTAACTGATGCTAATTATCCTCACTCTTTAGGGATATTTGGCAATATCTAGAGACATTTTTGATTGTCCCAACTGGGGGGCAATGCTACTGGCATCTAGAGAAAAGATCAGGGATGCTGATAAAATTCTATAATGCTGGGGAGTGATACTGACCAAATTATATTGTTATGTTGTGTATTGCATGCATGTACAAATATATAACAACAAATCTCATCAGTGTGTACAACTATAATGCACCAATTTAAAAAAATGTGGAAAGGGCTGGGGTTGTGGCTCAGCGGCAGATCGCTCGCCTAGCAAGTGCGAGGCCCTGGGTTCAATCCTCAGCACCACATAAAAATAAACGAACAAAATAAAGGTATTGTGCCCAATTATAAATGTGGGAAAAGGGGCTGGAGTTGTAGCTCAGTGGTAGAGCACTTACCTCACAAATGTGAGGCACTGGGTTGGATCCTAGCACCCCATAAAAATAAATAAAGTCATTGAGTCCATACACAACTAAAAAATGTATTTTAAAAAAGTGGGGAAAAAATTCTATAATGCACAGGACTCCTTTCCCTTCCCAAAAATGGATCATTTGGCTCAAAATATTGGTGCAGAGCTGGCCACTGTGACACATGCTTGTAATCCCAGCTACTTAGGAGGCTGAGGCAGGAGGATTGCAACATGAGCAACTTAGTGAGGCTCTGTCTTAAAATAAAAAATAAAAGGGGTAGGGATGTAGGTGTTCAGTACTAAGTACCCCTCCTTCAATCTCCAGTACTGGAGGGTGGGTAGGACACTATCTCTTGAGAAAGGATGACTACACTAAACCTATCTCTGGTCCTGTGGTAAGGGCTCTCCAGGAACAAAGAGAAGCAGACATGGCACACTCAGTAACCAGGTATGCATGCACGACTGTTAGGCAACGTGGCACAGTCAGTATCTATGTGCATATGAGGAGTTGCAACTGTTGCAGTTCTAGAGTACAAAAAACCCAATCAGAATGTATGTTACCATATTGGGGAGACAAAGGGACTACCATGTAAGGGCAGAGAGACTGGACTATCAACACCCTCACTATGCTTGGGGCTCAGACTTTGGAAATGAATCCGCTGAGCCAGCGCTGACATTAATAAATGCTGCTTCCTGGTGAAAGCCCTGGTGTCTCTGTGCAAGAATCCTACAACAGTCCAGCCTAACAGATCTTAAAAGAATCAAAAGGATCAAATTGTTTTCAAGCAATTTAACTGTATTTCACAACCAGTTCAGGAATATTAATAGGAGAAATATAAAAGTATTCAGAATTCAATAGGTAAAATTCATAATATCTGGCACCCAGCCATAGCTTATCAGGCATGCAAAGCAGGAAACTGAGAAAAATACATTAAGACAGAAATTGATTTATACCTAATAAAGGATAAAAGAATTAGCACGTAGATAAGAAAATCAACAGGTATAATAACTGTATTATGTTTTTTAAAGTTAAGAGACATGGACACATTAAAAAAAAGACTAAATTTGAATTTTTACAGATGAAATTATATTATCATTGATGGAAAATACATTGGATGAGATTAAGAGCTGACTGTGTTGCCAGGCCAGGTGCAGCATTCCTATGCTCCCAGTGACTCAGGAGACTGGAAAAAAAAAAAAGGTAAAAAGAGCTAATCTTGTAATAGGGACCCTTTAAAATTGGGGATTTAAAGGAGGACCCCAGTAATTGCCTTTTGCTCCTGTGACATGTTCTCTCTCAGTTCTTTCCAGCTTATCTCAATTCCAGTGAGTCCTGTGGGCCTACACCCTATGACAGGCACCAATGCTCCTCCCACCCCCCCAGGCAGGAAAAATCACCTCATAAAGAGAATCAAATTGCTCCCCTCAAGCAATGATGACTTCTCTGGCTTGCATCAGGACCCCACAGAACCTGTCCTGAGATAATGATCAACCAGTTCTTTTAGTACCTGAGGACAGGTCTTATTAGGACACTGGTACTGTAGTAGGTACTATTCCTTCCCAGTTTGGAAAATAGTCTTTTTTTACTTTACCACCACCTGTCTCTCTGATTGGGCTCTCCTGGTTGCCAGAAACTGGGATAAGGGAGAAAGGAGAGTTATTGTCTAATGAGTACAGTTCCAGTTTCGGAAGATAAAAACAGTTCTAGAGATAGGTGGTGGTAACAGTTGCATACAATGTTAATGTACTTAATGTCACTTTAAAAATAGTCACTATGGTAAATTTTGGTGTAAATATATATCTACCTATATATATATCGTGAAGGGGGCATGGAGAGCAGGCTGTGCTCTGCTCTGAGTTACTGCATGATGTATAGAACAGAAGTTTTCAGGCTATGCCTAAACCTGTGTTTCTTCATTTTGTAAAGCAGTAGATTACCAAAAGCTAATCAATTTTGATTTTAAGTGCTAAGGTGAAATGGGACTATACCTTGTTTATACAAGAAAACACCCACTATCTGCCTGGCCATAAGGCATAAATCCATAATAAATCAATCGTGCCAATGAAAATAACCACCTGTGAACTTATCAGAATTAATCAGAAGCACATGGATGCATGGGCATTACTCATGAGCTTTACTTTAACACACCAGACCACCAAATGAAGCAACTGCCTAACTCAAGGGCCATAAAAGGTGAAATCCCCTGAGACTAAACATGGAGACATTCTAACCTATTACCTGGTCAGGAGCTTTGCACAGGAAAATCGCCAAAGCGGGGCTTTAGCAGAGTTTGGTTTCTCCTGCTTGTGATGACCACTCCAAGTTGACATCTCAAGCTAACACTCCTAGATAACACTAGGAAACTGCCATCTGTCTGAACCTTGGCTTAGAATAGTATGTTCCAGAGTTTTGATATCTCTGTACCCTGAACAATTTCTTCAGCTAGCTGGTTCATAATCTTATCTGTCCATCTTTAGTGACTGCATTTGCATGTGTTCTTTGCCTTGCTCGTTTGAGCTCTTCATCCCCCGCCACATCTACACCCCCAACCCCCAGCTGTCTTAATCTTTTCCTAGCCTTTCTGAAACCTATATGAAATTAAAATTGGAATAAAAGAACTTGTGTTTTCTTGTCTAATGACTACTAGGTAACCCAAGACATAAACATGTTTTGGTCTATGTTAACCACAAAGTTCATTCATGACAGGACTGAACTCCAGGGTGCTCTATCACTGGGCCACGACCTCAGTCCTTTTTTTATTTTTATTTTTTTAAAATATCTTTTTAAAAAATTTTTTTAGTTGTAGTTGGACACAAAACCTGTATTTTATTTATTTTTTTGTGGTGCTGAAGATCGAACCTAGCATCTCGCACGTGCTAGACAAATACTCAACCCCAGCCCCACTTTTTAATTTTTTATATTGAGAGAGGCCTCACTAATTGCCCAGGCTGGCCTAAAACTTGCAATCTTCCTGCCTCAGCCTCCCAAATTCTAAATCCTTGAGATTATAGGTGTGTGCCACCATGCTGGCTGCTATATATATTTTACCAAAATATAAGTAAATAAAAGAAAGAAAAAAGAATGAAGATAAAACAGTGAGAGGAGGGACAACTTCAAACAACCTAATATATATAAATTCCTTTTTTTTGGGGGGGGGATACTAGGGATTGAACCCAGGGGCGCTCAACCACTGAGCCACATCCTCAGCCTGCCTGTCTGTCTGTCTGTCTTTCTCTCTCTCTCTCTCTCTCTCTCTCTCTCTCTCTTAATTATTAGAGACAAGGTCTCATTGAGTTACTTAGTACCTTGCTAAATTGCTGCGGCTGGCTTTGAACTTGTGATCCTCCTGCCTCAGCCTCCTGAACCACTGAGATTACAGGTGTGTGACACTACCCCAGCACAACCTAATGTGTTTTTAACTGGATATCTCCAAATGAGATGAACATCTTGCAAAAGAGAAAGAATATAAAAAATAATAGTTGAAATAATAATAGTACCAATTTTTCCAAATCCAGTGAAAATTATAAACATACTATAAAACATAAAAGCTAAATAAACTCCAAACCTAAGAAATAAGAGGGCTAAGGATGTAGTTCAGTAGTAAAGTGCTTAACTAGCTTAGACCCTAGGTTCAACCTCAGCACTACAATAAAAAAGAAACTAACATAATCATACTGCTCAAAACCAGTGACAATGAGAAAATCTTAAAAGCAAAAGAAAAAAATTAGATAGATTAGAAATATGGGAACAAAGCTAAGAATGATAACAGATTTGGGCTAAGGATGTAGTTCAGTGGTAGAGTGCTTGCCCAACATACCTGAGGCTCTGGGTTAGAAACCCAACATCCTCCCAACAATGAAGATTTGAGAGTAGGGTACAAGGGATTGAATTCAGAGGCACTCAACCACTGAGCTAAATTGCTTAGGGGCTCCCTAAATTGCTGAGGTTGGCTTTAAACACTTGTGGTTCTCCTGCCTCAGCTCCTGAGCTGTTGAAATTACAGGTACATGGCTCTGTGCCAGGTTTTTGTTTTTTTTTTAATTTTTAAAAAATTTTCACTGGGAACAAAACAAACTAGATTACAATGAAACTACATATATATATTTTTTGTTGTTGTTGTCCATTTGTTTATTACTAGGGATGGAACCTGGGATGTTCTATCACTGAGCTACATTTCCAACCCTTTTTTTATTTTGACATATGGTCTTGCTAAGTTGCTGGGAGTCTTGCTAAACTGCAAGGCTGAGCTCAAACTGTCTTTTTTTTTTTACTTTTTTGTACCAGGGGTTCAATCCAGGGCACTTTACTGCTGCGCTACATCCTCAGTTGTTTATTTGGTTGTTTGCTTTTTGAGACAGGATCTCCCTAGGTTGCTGAGACTGGCCTTGAATTTTCAATCCTCCTTCATTAGCCTCCCCAGTTGCTTGGATTATAGGCATGAGCCTCTGTGCCAAGCATAAAATAATATATTTAAAATACTATAAGGAAAAATAAAAAGTCAACCAGTGGGGCTGGGGATGTGGCTCAAGTGGTAGAGCGCTCGCCTGGCATGCGTGCAGCCCGGGTTTGATCCTCAGCACCACATACAAAGATGTTGTGTCTGCCGAAAACTGAAAAATAAATATTAAAAATTAAAATAATAATAGTAATAAAAGTCAACCAGTGAATGTCTTTCAAAAATAAAGGTGAAACACCTTTGTCAGACACACAGAAGCTGACCCATTTCATCAGCAACAGGCTTACACTACAAGAAATGTTAAAAAAGAAAGTTCTTCAGGCAAGGGAAAAAAATGTTACCATATGAAAATATGATTCTACACAGAGGAAGAACACTAGAAATGGTTACTACATAGATAAACACATATTTTTTCTTATTATTTATATTTCTTTAAAAGATAATTTACTGGGCTGGGGGTGTATTCAGGAGTAAAGCACCTGCCTAATATCTATGAGGCCCCGGGTTCAAGTCCCAACACCACACACACAAAAAAGGAAAGCAAAAAGGCAATGCAATATGGAATTATATTACAATATTACAGAGTAAAATACATGTCAACCAAAGCACAAAAATTGGGAGAAGTGAAAAAATACCAACTACTAAAATTTTTAAAAAATGGAATTATTGTTAATAAGCCAACAAGGGAGATTAAAATAGGGCTGGGGATATGGCTCAATGGCTGAGTGACCCTAAGCTCAATCTCCAGTACCCCAAAACAAAAACAAAACAAAAAAACCCCACTGAATTCAAAAGAAGGGGTAAGCAGAACAAAATGGGAGAAAAACAGAAAAGACAAAGAAGATGTTACATAACCATATCAATAATCACATTAAATGTAAAAGTCTTGGACTGAGGAAATAGTTCAGCTTGCCTAGCATGTAGGAGGCCCTGGGTTTGATTCCTAGAAGTAGGGGCAGGGAGGAGAGGAAGAAAGAAAAAGTAAATGCCTTAGGTACCCCAGCTGAAGGGCTGAGAATTTGGCTGTGGGGCTGCAGTGGCATACACCTATAATCCTAGCTGCTTGGGAGACCAAGGTAGAAAGATCCTAAATTCAATGTCAGCCTCAGAAATTTAGCAAGACCTTATTTCAAAACAAAACGGGTCCAGGGCAGAGATTGTCAGATTATCTGAAAATATGCAACTGAATGTTGTCTGTGAGAAATATAATTTAAAAATAGAGAGAGGTTAAAAGAATGGGAAAAATAATACCATGTTAACACTAATTAAATCAGCTGGGTACTTTTACTTTGTTTATTTACTTTTATGAGGTTCTGAGGATCGAACCCAGTGCTTCACACATGTTAGGCAAGCACTCTACCACTGAGCTACAACCCTAGCCTAGGAATTTTTTAAAAAATATTTTTAAATTGTAGTTGGACACAATACCTTTATTTATTTATTTTTATGTGGTGCTTAGGATGGAACCAAGGGCCTCGCACGTGCTAGGCAAGCTCTCTACCGCTGAGCCAAAATCCCATCCCTAGCCCAGGAATATTTTTAAAGGTCATTTTATAATGATGACAAAGAAATCCTAAGGGTATATGTACTAAATAACATGTGAAGTAAAGCTGGTAGAACGGCAAGGAGAAATAATTCCACAATTTTAGTAATCAATTATCTTCTTTCTATAATTGATCAATAAGCATTGATCAAGATAGACCATATTATAGGCCATAAAGCCAGTTGGGGTAGACCTAAAAAGGTTCAAGTCATACTAAATATGTTCTGTGACCATGACGCAATTAAATTAAATTAGAAGCTGGGCACAGTGGTGTACATCTATAATCCTAGCAGCTCAGGAGGCTAAGGCAGAAGGATTACAAGTTCAAAGCCAGCCTCAGTAACTTAGCAAGGCCCTATCTCAAAAAAAAAAAAAAAAGGGCTGGGGATGTGGTAGAGTGATTAAGCACCACTGGGTTTAATTGCTGGTTCCTAAATAAATAAATAAATGTTTTAAAAATAATAAAAAATTAGAAATCAGTAACAAAGATCTCTAGAAAGTTTCCCAAATATTTGGGAACTAGGGGCTGAGGCAAGAGGATTGCAAGTCTAAGGTCAGCCTCAGACTTGGCTCAGAGGTAGAGCACTCACCTGGCATGCGTGAGGCACTGGGTTCCATCCTAAGCACAACATAAAAAAATAAAATAAAGGTATTTTGTCCACCTACAACTAAAAAATAAATGTTAAAAAAATATTTGGGAACTAAATAATACACGTAGGTCAAAGAATTCAAATGGAAAAACATTTGATCTGAACACCAATGAAAACACCACAACACCATAGAACTTACAGGATGCTGCTAAACCAGTGTTTGGAAAATTTTGATAGAACTAAATACCTACATTAAAAAATGATGGAAGGTCTCAGATTAGTAGCCTTGGCATTTACAAAACACAGGATCTAGATAAAGATAAAATTAAACCCAAAGTAGAAGGAAAATAATAGATAACAGTAGAAATCAGTAACAAAGATAACAGATAAACAATAAAGAAAAATCAGGGCTGGAGTTGTGGCTCAGTGGTAGAGTGCTTGCCGGGCATGTGTGAGGCCCTGAGTTCAATCCTCAGTACTACATATAAATAAACAAACAAACAAACAATCCATAAAAAGCAATAAAGAAAAATCAGTAAAACCAAAAGTTGATTCTTTGAGGTCAATAAACTGATAAAACTTTTGGCCAGAATAATCAAAAAAGACAGTGAGAAATCTAAAAATTACCAATGTCAGAAACAAAAATGGTGACATCACCACATATCCTTCAGATATTTAAAGGATAATAAGGGAATTTACACAAATAAGTTTGCTAATTTAGATGAAATGGACAAATTCCTGGAAAGATAGAAACTACCAAATGTCACTCAAGAAGAATAATTCTGTATCTACTAAAGAAATTTCTGATGTAGCTAAAAATATTCTGACAAAACAAATTTCAGACCTAGAGGGCGTCACTGCTAAGTGACAACAAGCATTCAAAGAAGAATATCAAATTCTCTACAAACCCTTCCAGAAAAAGAAGGAATATTTCTGAATTCATTCTGAGGCCAGTGTTACCCTGATACCAAAGCCAGATAAGAAATTACAAAACTACAAACTGATATCTTTAATGAACAGAGATGCAAAAATTCAAAACAAATCAAATCCAACATATACAAAAGAATAATATAAGCAAGAGGCATTTATCCCAAGAATTATTCAAAGATAATTTAACACTTGAAAATCAAAATAATTAATCATATTAACAAGCTAAATCAGAGAAATAACAGGATCATCCAAAAGATGAAGAAAAGCATTTGACAAAAAGTAGCATCCATTCTTGTTAAAAATTCTCAGCAAACTTACATGGAAATTTCATCACTTTCATCTTTGATAAAAACTATAACTAACATCATTTTGCTAAAAATATTTTTAGTACATCTATTTGTTTGTTTGTTTATTTATTTAAAAGTGGTGCTAAGGATTGAACCCAGTGACTTGCACATGCTAGGCAAGCACTCTGCCACTGAACCACAACTCCAGCCCCAACTAACATCATTTTTTTTTTTTTGTAGTTGTAGATGGACAGAATGCCTTTATTTTATTTGTATATGAAGCTAAGGATCGAACCCAGTGCCTCATGCATGCTAGGCAAGCACTCTGCCACTGAGCTACAGCCCTAGCCCCCAAGCAACCTCATTTAAAAAAAAAATTTTTTTTGTAGTTGTAGATGGACAGAATGCCTTTATTTTATTTTGTCAATTTTTATGTGGTGCTGAAGATTGAACCCAGTGCCTCACGCATGCTAGGCAAGCACTTTGCCACTGAGCTACAGCCCCGGCCCACTAACATCATTTTTAATGGTGAAAGACTGAATGCTTTAATTCTAATATCAAGAACAACGCAAGATTGTTCTCATTTTTATAAAAGATTATAAGTTCTTCAAGTTCAATAAGGCAAGAAGAAATAAAAGGTATACAGATTGAAAAGGAAAAAATAAAACTCACAGCTTGATCATTTATGTAGAAAATCCAACGATGCTTGCTTCGGCAACAAACAATTCTTGCTTTGGAACACATATACCAAAATTGAAACAATACACAGAAGATCAGCATGGCACCTACGCAAGATGACATGCAAATTCACCAAATACTTATTCCATACTGCTTTGGTCAGGGGGTGTAACTCAGCAGTAGAGTGCATGGTTAGCATGCAGGAAGCCCTCGCTCCAATGCCCAGAACCAAAAAACTTCAACATGATCCATCAAAAAAAAAAAAAAAAAAAAAATTGGGGGAACATGAAGGCGAGTGCTNTTTTTTTTTTTTTTTTTTTTTTTTTTTGCAGCAGGATTGCGTGGGGTGGAGTGGGCCTGGGGTTAGAATATTGGGTCTCATGAGTGTTAGGCAAGTGCTTTAATCACTGAGTTACAGCCCTGTCCTAAATTGATAGTTGGTCTGTATTTCATTTGAGATGACAATCAAAAAGAAGTATATTCTAAAATCATGAGTGATTAAAAAAGTACTTAAGGATCAAAGGTCCATACTATATTATCAAGACATGGGAAAAATAGTCCACTTCTGCAGAATCTATCAGTAGGCATTAGTTAAACTTCATTCCAAGTTGTAGATAACAGATTAAAACAAAAGCATTCAACTGTTTTGCACAGAGTTGGACAAAAGATACCTTATCTGGTTAAAATTTTTTGAAAACTGTAAAAAGAAAAAAAAAATCAATTATCAGTATGCCAACTATTTTAAATTTCTTTTCTCTCTAACCAAATTTAGTTTCTCCTATTCAGAAATTCCAGCAGCCTAAGAGCAAAAGAATTATTTTTTCTATCATGTTCTTATCTACACACTTGATAAAATGAAAAAAACTCAAAATAAGCATAACTTTAAATCTGTTATTCCTTAATATCAGTGTAGCTATTCTTCAATCAATCAGTTTTGCATCCCATTAAGTGATCCAAATCTTTTCACAACAATATAAATATCTCAATTGCGTTTTACCACATTAAAACTGCAAATTGTGCTTAACAAACTAAGCACAGTCTATAACTACAAAAGAAGATAAGGACTCACAACAAACCCATTCCCTCTTCTGCCCTGTTGTTTTGCCCCACCTTATCTCTGTGACTGTCTAGCTGCGGGACAATCTGGTCACTAATGGAAAAGCAGACTTAAATAAAAGGATCATTATCATCTATACTTACCACTAACTCAGGGTCTGTGGTAGATATGATGAACTGGCACTCAGTATCCTTTCCACACACTCTCTCTCTAGTTGTTTCCCTTAAATTGAGCCTGAAAAGCTAAACATTTTTCTTGTAGATAGGGTTCTAAATGTGAATTAGGTCCAACCAACAAAAGCTCTGACATGAGATGTGGAAAGCAAAAGTGAAATAGAGACCAGATTGAGAACAGTGGAAATGTTACTTTGTGTGTGTGTGTGTGTGTGCGTGAGTGTGTGTGTGTGTGTGTGTGTGTATGCATGCATAATTTCCAATTTTAATCACTAACTTAAGAGTCAGGAGCTAGCTGCAGTTGAGGGACAGCAGAACAGGCTGCAGTGTGTGTGTGTGTGTGTGTGTGTGTGTGTGTAGTAAACTATATATACAGTTCATCATTTCAGCCATTTAGAATGTACAGTTCTGCCCATTAAGTATACTCACACTGTTGTGCAACCATCACCATCTATCACTGGAACTTTTTCATCATCTCAAACAGAAATTCTGCACCCATTAAGCAGTATCTTCCCATCTTCTCTCACTCCGAGCACCTAGTAACCACTAATCTACTTCCTGTTGCTATAAATTTACATTTTCTAGATATTTCATTTAAGTAAAATCATACAATATTTATCCTTTTATGTCTGGCTTGTTTCACTTAGGATAATGCCTTTAAGCCTCATCCATGTTGTAACATGTTAGATTTCCTTCCTATTAAAGGCTGAAAAATATTCCATTATATGTATATTTCACATTTGTTTATCCATTCACTTATCAACAGACATTTGGGTTGCTTTCACCTTTTTGGGTACTGTAAAAAAGGCTGCTCTGAACCTGGAGTACAAATACCTGTTCAAATCTCTAATTTCTTTCGGGTATATACCCAAAAGTGAAACTGCTGACTTCAACAATAATTCTCCTTAATTTTTTGAGGAGTCACCATACCATTTTCCATTCTACCAGCAATGTGTACAATAAGTTCTAATTTCTCCATATTCTCATCAACAATTATTTCTGGCTTGGAGTTTTTGTTTGTTGGTTGGTTGGTTTTTGTTTTTTAGTTGTAAATAGACATATACCTTTGTTTTATTTAATTATTTTTTATGTGGTAATGAGAATAAAATCCAGGGTCTCACCCACATGTTAGGCAAGTGCTCCACTACTGGGCTACAACCCCAGCCCTGGGTGGCTGGCTTTAATAACAGCTATTCTAATGAGTTTAAAGTTGTTATCATGGTGTTTTAGTCAGCCTTTTGCTGCTGTGACTGTAAGATCTGACCATAACAATTTTAGGAGGAAAAGTTTACTTCAGGGCTCACGGTTTCAGAGGTCTCAATCTACAGATAGCAGGCTCCATTCCTCAGGGCTTAAGGTAAGGCAGAACATTATGGCAGAAGAGTGTGGCAGAGGCAAGCAGCTCACATGATGATCAGAAAGCAGAGAGAGAGGTCTCTACTAGTCTGATACAAATATACACCCCAAAGCCATGCCTCCAATGCCTACCTCCTCCAGCCTTACTCTACCACTTCAGTTACCACTCAGTTAATCCCTACCAGGGAATTAATTAACTGATTGGGTTAAGACTCTTATAATCCAATAATTTTTCCTCTGAACCTTCTTTTATTGTCTCACCCATGAGCTTTTGGAGGACGCCTCACATCCAAACCATAATACATGATTTTGATTTGATTCCCCTAACAATTAGTAAACCTAAACATCTTTTGATACGCATATTGGGGTTGGGGTTTTTTTGTTTGTTTGTTTTTTGAGAAATGCCTAATTCAAGTCCTTTGTCCATTTTTCAATCAGGTTGCTTGTTTTTCTGGTGTTGAGATGGTGTGTTCTTTAAACTCAATAGTTTCATGCTGGTCTCCAACTTTCTGACTGTGGCAAAGGTGGTACTCCTCTACAGGCCAGTTCAAATCATGTTCTACAAGTCATTCCTAGCAGCTCAGACCAGAGCCTAGAGAAGTTTTTGTCTCTTGCAAATGAACCCTTTTGGAACATAACATGTAAATCCTCAGTCCTTTGTAATCTTTCAGAGCAAGTGAAGTACCCAAAATTAAAGGCTTCAAGCTCTCAGGTTAGGTTCACATTCAGGTTCAAATCTAGATAAGTAAGTTCACATTGTTTCCCTTAACTACCTGGGAAACTAAGCAGGATACGGTTTTCTCCTCCATGCTCATTAAATATATAAATACACACACACACACACACACACACACTCACACTATAGCATTCTTTGGAATGCATTACATTTTGTTTCAGTTAACTATACAACTTTTTTTTCCAACTAAGCACTTAGTGTCTGTGGAAAGACTTGAGTGAAAAAAAAAACGTTCCATTAATAATAAACAAAAGCTCTCATCTTGCTACTTCATATAGTAGCCAGTAAGTAGATTCAATAATATCAAGAAAATGTAGATAAATATGCCACTACAAATTAAAGAAAAGGAGAAAATGCAAAACAAGAATGCATCTAGCTGTCAGGCATGGAAGCACACCCCTGTAATTCCACTACTCAGGAAGATCCCAAGTTCCAGGCCAGAATCAGCAACTTAGTAAAGTCCTCAGCAACATTAGCAAGACCCTGCCTTAAAAGAAAAAACAAAAAGCAGGAATGTAGTGCAGTGGTAAAGTACCCCTGGGCTCAATTCCAGTATCAAAAAAAAAAAAAAGAATGAAAGAAAGAAAGAAAAAAGAAAAAGCAGCAACTGAAATAATTTTCCCTTTTTAAAATTAATTAATTTATTTTAATTAGGTACATATGACAGCAGAATGCATTTTGACTCACTGTACACATTGCAGAACAACTTTTCATTTCTCTGGCTGTACACAATGTAGCACTGCATCACATGAGCAGTCATACATATACCCAGGGTAATCCATCTCATTCCACCATCTTTCCGGCCCCCATGCCCCCTCCCTACTCTTCCCTCCTTTGCCAAATCAAATTTCCTCCATTTTTTCTATGCCCCCACCCCATTATGGATCAGCCATCCACTTATCAAAGAGAACATCTGGCCTTTGTTTTTTGGGGATTGGCTTCTTCACTTAGCATGATATTCTCCAACTCCATCCATTTACCTGCAAATGCCATAATTTCAAAATAATTTTTTTAACCACTAAATTTCCCAATGCCCTTCCAAAAAGAATCAAAAAAAAAAAAAAAAAAAAACCAACAAGAGCAGGCAGTGGGAGTGCAGGCCTGTAGTTCCAAGGACTCTGGAGGCTGAGGCCCTAAGACCTTAGAGAGACCCTGTCCCAAAATAAAAATTAAAAAGGGCTGGGGATGTAACTCTATGGTTAAGCTCTCCTAGTTTCAATCTCTGGTACCAAAAACAACAACAACAAAAAGCAAAAATAAGGCAAAAAACAAAAACAAAAACCCACAAGAAAAAACTTACTTTTAGATAGCTGGTTATTTCATTTCTATGAGATAACTGGACACTTTTCATCATAAAATTTCCTTTATTTATATTTTTCTATAAAACTTTATGGTAATTGTTCACTGTTTTTCAGACAGTGTTTTATTTTGTTAGTGCTGGGAATTAAATCCAGGACCTTGGGTCTTACACATGCTAGGCAAGAGCTCTACCACTGAGCTACATCCCCTACCCATTCCAGACAGTTTTATACCAGTACATTTGGAATGTCTAAATGCCAAGAGATAACACAACATCACAAATTTGGTAAATTTGCCAGGAACACAATCTGGTAATCAACCTCACAGGTTCAATTCTTATCTTGTACATTTACAACATACTAAACAGGCTTCTGAGTGTTTTACTTTTATGGTCAAATAATCCTTATAATGACCATATAAAGTAGGTGCTATTAATTTCCCCACTTTACAGATGTGATAACTGATATAAAGGGGCTAAGCAACTTGCCCAAGATCAGCTTATATTAGTAAATATTACAGATAAGTTTTCAATCCAGGAAATATCATTTCAAAGTTTATATTCTTACCTACTACAGAACATATGGGAACTGAGGGTTTCTGCACTACTGTAAGAGATGGATCTCATACATATTAAATATTTTCTAGTTGTCAGCAGAGGAATTCATCAAAGATGTTCAGTTACACTAGATAAATACAATAACAACAAGACTGCCTAATAATGAAGGCTTTTTAAACCACAAGTTTTGTACTCTTCAGTCACAATTTTGCATTCAATAAAATTTTTCTTCTCTTCTCCACTGTCTCCATTTTGCCCCTCCTGCTCTTTTCCTATAGCAGAAATTGAATTCAGGGACTGATATATACTAGGCAAGTGCTTGTGCTCTATCACTGAGCTACATCCCCAGTCCAAAGTGCTTCCTTTATACTAGTGCTAGACATTAAGGTACTGGGGATACAATCTTAAGATGTCACATTTATTAATCTATTAAATATTCACTATGCACACAGTATGTGAAGAGCACTACGCTGGGCAATGAGACATGTATCTAGATTCTACCTTCAATAATTTGATGGTCTAGAAAGGGATATTAAAGAGTCATTAAAAAAGGAAAAAGAAATTCCAATTGCTCGTTCTTTACATAATTGGCTCACTCAAACCTTAAAACAACACTTAAAAAGTGGTTTCTTAGGTAACTTGTTAAAAATTTGGAAAGTCAAGGGAGTTGGAAAAGAAAGGTTATTTCCAGTTGGTAAAACTGGCAAAGAGTTCTCAGAAATGACATTTGAGTTCAGCCTCAAAGAAGGGACAAAACACTAGAGGAAGATGGAGAAATAAAAGTACATTAGAAATTATGAGTGAAGGTAGCAAATAATGAAACAATGAAGAACCATTAGTATTCAAAAGGCACATGGAAGTATTAGGATAAACAAACTACAAATTGAGGCCACATCATAGAAACCATTAATTCTCAAATTAAGGACCATGGGAATCACAGGAAATCTCTAAGCAAGAGAATGACATAGTAATTGTGCTTTAGAAAGAATAATCATCAGGAGCATAATACAAATTATAAGGGTTGAAGCCACAATAAAAAACAGTGGTGGGCTGAATCTGTTGGAAACTGCTTCTAAAAAGTAGAGGCACAGAAGGAGGGAAAGTTATCTTTGAGATACCCTCACTAGAAACATGTTTTGCACTTTTAACTTTCTGATGGATTCATTAAAAATAAAAAACATGTGTGGACTTCTGCTTCCAGGAAGATGAAGTACACAAACTTTCTCCTATTACTCCATGGATATTCTACATAAAATAAACCTAAGATATGTCTGAAAGGTAGAGAGGAAAGTAGAATGGCTAAGCACAATGGAACCTGAAGAAAAACAAGAGTATTGAGTACTCTGGGTATTTGTGATTGGCTGGTTGTTTTGCCACATTTATCCAATACTGGATATGAGAGAAGCCAGCAACCTATAAAAGTCCATCGGATACATACAAAAAGGGCTCAAGAAAAGCCACTTTTCTCCAGCCAAACAACCAGAAATGAGGCAGCCTGGCAAGACAAAAACTTTTTAGACAATAACCATCCTATTCCAGCTCAAACCTCAGGAAAAACAAAACAAACAAACAAAAAAACATGGCTCCCTTTCTATCCTCTCAGCAAAGGCCAAGAGGACATCCTAAATTGGGGGAGGCAGGTAATGGGAGAGGGTGGAGAAAAAAAGTACTAGGGATTGAACCCAGAGTACTTAACCACTGAGCCACATCCCCAGCCATTTTTATTTTTTTATTTTGAGACAGGGTCTCACTTAAGTTGCTTAGGGGCCTCACTAAATTGCCTAGGCTGGCTTTGAACCTGTGATCCTCCTGCCCCACCCAGCCTTCTGAGTCATCTAGGATTATAGGCATGTGCCATCATACCCTGTGAGAACCTAGACGTTTAACCTTGTCAGCTATTGTAACCAGTCTATATTTTTCCCCCTACACCAGGATGTTATCAGAAAAGGCCAAGAAGGGACCTGAGACTGTTGTTACTGCCTCTCCCACCCCTAACATAGTATCAGAGGAAATGACACGGGGAACCTGGACTTTCTGCCCACTTAACACTGATGAGGCATATCCCATCCCCTCCTCACTGAAGTGCTGTCAGAGGAGGCCTGGTGGAGAATCAGGGCTACTATCACTGCTCAGAAATAACAAGGCCATCTACAACCTCTCATCCGACCCCCCACTAGGTAAACAATGAAGTTCACCTCTCCTTTCCAACCAGCAAAGTAGAAAACCTAAACCCCTCTACCTGACACTACAGAGGTAATGTCTATAGAAATTTAAGAAATCTTTGAGGTAACCTCACTCCATATTTCAAGGGACCAATATCTTCCATGAATATAGTTATAAAACCCCTTAACAAAATATTAACAAACAGAATTCAGCAATGTATAAAATGAACTATACACCAAGCCCAAATAGGGTTTATTTCTGGGATGCAAGGCTAGTTCAGTCTTTGAAAATCAAATCAAACAATGTTATCTATTATATTGTTATCTACCAGCTAATGAAGAAAAACACAAAACATACAAATAGATACAGAAACACATCTGACAAAATAATAAACACCCAACTGTGATAAAAACTATCAGAAAACTAGGAATAGAGAAGAAATTCCTAATATGATAAAGAACATCCTTTCTTTAAAAAACCTACAGTTAACATTTATTTAAAGCTAAAAAACTGAATGTTTTCCTCCTAAGATCAAGAATATGTCAAAGATGTTTATTCTTAACACTGTGTTCAGCATAACACTAGAAGTTCTAGCCAGCACAATAGGCAAGAAAAGGAAATTAAAAATGAATATTTGGAAAGAAATAAAAATATTTCTGTTTGCAGATGATGATAGTCTACATAGAAAATCCCAAGGCATCTACCAAAAAAACAAAAAAGAGACTCAACTAAAAAGTGAGTTCACAAAGGTTGAAAGGACATAAAATCAATATATAAAAATCAAATATAGCAGGGCTTGACCCCATTTGCCTGTAATCTCAGTGACTCAGGGAGGCTGAGTTAGCAAGATTGCAAGTTCAAGGCCAGCCTGGGCAATTTAGTGAGACCATGTCTCAAAAAAAATAAAAATAAAAAAAATAAAATAAAAGTAAAAAGGGCTGGACATGTAGCCCAATGGCAGAATACATCAAGGTTCAATACCCAATACCTCAAAAAAAAAAAAAAATCAATTGTAGTTGCTGAGTGTGGTGGTATATACCTGTAATCCCAGAGACTCAGGAAGCTGAGACTGAGAGGAGTACAAGTTTGAGGCCAACCTGGGAAATTTAATGAGACTCTGTCTCAAATTAAAAACCAAAAAAAAAAAGGGGGGGGGGA
>NW_025999946.1:4204330-4208514 GCF_001458135.2 Marmota marmota marmota
TTTTTTTTTTTTTTTTTTTTTTTTTGGTACCAGTGATTGAACCAGGGGTGCTTAAGCCCCAGCCCTTTTTTATCTTGAGATGGGGTTTCACTAAGTTGTTAGGGCCTTGCTTAGTTGCTGAAGCAGGCTTTGAACTTCTGATCCTCCTGCCTCAGCTTCCCAAGCCACTGGGATTACAGGCCTGCAGCACCATGCCTGGCTCAGAGACATTTTTTTTTACTTTCCTGACCATGCACTTTTATATACTACACTCAAAAATTGTTGGGCATATCAAAGAACACACTTTGTTTTCCTGGCTCCAACTTTTAAACCAAGACTTTACCTATCAGGTTGCACCTATTTCTATATCACATCCAGAACTGTCTGAGCTTAGTAAATAAGAATCTAATAGACATCACTGTCCACTTTATTTCATTGATCATACAAAAATTTTTTACCCTACAATCCAATTTAGTGGTAAATTTAGTGAAGGGTTCCTGACCTGGCACATAGCATACTAGTAAAGAAGCTAAGTATATAACATTCTAAATCTTACTCTAAACAGTATAAAAATATTTGGGAAGACTAGCAGTTGGACATATTAACCAATAAAAATTTTACTTTTAAAATATGCTACACTGGGCTGGGGTTGTGGCTTAGTGATGGAGCACTTGCCTCACATGTCTGAGGCACTGGGGTCAATCCTCAGCACCACATAAAATAAATAAAATAAAGGTAGTGTGCCATCTACAACAACAAAAAAATATTAAATAGGTAAAAATTAATTTTTAAAAAATATGCTACTCAGGAGCTGAGAGTGAAGCTCAGTGATAAAGCATTTGCCTAGCATGCACAAAGTTCTGGGTTTCATCCCCAGCACCTCCAAAAATAAATAAATATGCTTCATCCCAAATCTAATCAGCATAATGGAAAATGAGATACTGGCTCAAGATTTCATACTCTATTACACACTATGAAAACTTATTGAATTTGGACTCAAATTTTAATGTACAGTTTTGGCAATCTCTGCTTCATGCCATTATTACATTGATGAAACTAACATCAATTTAATTTAGTCTCAAAGTTCCAAGCTAAAATGATTTGCAGTTATTTCCATTAACTCAGTAACACAGTTTAACTCAGAAGAAGATTCTTAGGAGAATCCATGGTTCTCACCTATGAGAATTTCTTCAAGAATTTCAGCGTGGTGGTTCACGTTTGAAATCTCAATGGCTAGGAAGGCAGAGATAGAAAGATTGAGAGTTCAAAGCCAGCCTCAGAAAGGGCGAGGTGCTTTGCAACTCAGTGAGACCCTGTTTTTAAAAATCAAATACAAAAAAGGGCTGGGGATGTGTTTCAGTGGTCAAGTGTCCCTGAGTTCAATCTCCAGTATCCCCCCAAAAAACAAAAGAATTTCAAAAGAACAGAAAAAGTATCAAGATAATACTTATGTTTCTATGCATCTCTTGTCCTCTGCCACAAGTCAAAAGCTTAGCTAAACCCACAACCCACAATAAAAATTTAAGACAAATACAATATAACTCACCACTCCCACAACATCATTCTTTTGAGATACACATAAAGCACTATTTTATTATCAAACACTGTGGTAAAATTATTATAACCAAGTTTTCTTGTTAATAGACTCACATTATATTACATTCAGTATTGAAGTGATTATATTGCTGGAAAGGCTCAGTGTATAGTGAAGCCACATATCATTTCAATATGGAAGCATAAAATCTCTAAACAGCTAGACGTTTCAGCTTAAAATCTGGTGATGGCTCAAGACCCAGGATTCAATCCCTAACACAGCAAAAGGAAAAAAAAAAATAGGTGATGAATAGTCAAGAGGAAGTAAAGGATCTTCTCCATGTGTGCCCTGTCCATGTTCCCCTGTTTTTAGTTAAGTTCTTGATTTTTCAAGAACCACAAGCCCTAAAGTTAAGAATCACTGTCATGATACTCATTATCAAGTGGTTCTTTCTGTTCTTTTCCTACTATTACACCCCTCCACTGTGTTACATCAGATCTTTAGAGAAAAACAAAAACAAATGCCAGGTTCCAAAAGGGTTCCCAAAACACATGCAAGCAAAAAATAAAGGATAACAGTATATGTAAAACAAGTAATACCTTATTTGTAAACAAATAAAACACATAAGAAAGTTTAAAAAAAAAAAAAACAGATTTTCCTTCCCCAAATCTCTGCAAAAAAGTAAGACATTTAATCTGGATATGAAAGAATATAGTTGCCTTTAATAATCTAAATCCATTTATTTAACAAATACCACAATCTTTCAAAAGAGCTTTCACAGGTAACTTAACAGAATATGGAATTATATTTCTTTCTCATATAAGTCAGTTTGATGTCCAAAAAGAATCAAAGCTACAGAAAACTTTAAATTTAAAAAATGAATGCAACATTCACTAACATATTATATGTAGTTAATCTTTTGACAACCTTAGTTAAAAGCAACCCTAAGAATTTGCTTCTCCTTTGAAGAAATAATTATTGTTCCACTGAGCATTTGAAGGTAAGACATACAGTCTATACAAAACTAATTCAAAGGCTTGTTGCAATCGGTAAATTGTCATCCTATGATGATTAGATAGCAAATACTTGTTTAGAGCAGAAAATACTTTTTAAAAAGTTCAAACTGGCCAACAACTTGCAAAATCTTTAATCAGATAAAAAGTTTTAAAACATTACATGAGACACGTAGCTAAAATCCAACTAAGATCCCATGGAGTCACATTATAATTTAATAATTAAAAAAGGAAATTAATTTATTTCTTCTAGAGTGAATATAAATTTTACAAAAATGTTCTGATCTTTTAAATTATGGTTTTGATACTACATCTTCTATAAAAAGCATATATGCTACCTATCCCAGTTATATTAGCTGCCAACTACAAGAATTTGCTTTTTAATTTTCCTAGATTACTCTATTGAAATATTATTCATACAATATCTGCAAAATGGTACTAGAATATTAATCTTTCAAATCTGTCAAAAGTAATCTTCAAGAGGAAAATCTGGTAGGCTCGGGGGCTGTGATGATTTCACTTCTAGTTTTATGTGCCTTCTTAACCCAGATACTTAAATTGACCATATTTTTACCCTGTAGTAAAGACATACGTCATCCCAAGCTGGGAAAATGTTACCAACTCACACTGAGGGACTGTAAAATCAAAACACCCAAATTCCTCTTTCACGTTTAAATTTTCAAAATTTAAAGTTAATGTATTAAATCTCTTTTTTCAGGATTTAAACTTGTCTGGTATTTAAACTTATTTAAGAAATACAAAGAAAAGGAGAAGTACATCATTACGGTTAAAAGAAATCCAAATGATACCTCAGAATCACTCCTTTCAGTCTTCTTAAAACATCACTTCCTTTGCACTACCTTCCCCCAGCCCTGCAGACAAATCAGTGAATACCGCCCCTACCACTCCAGATTGTTAAAAGGATCCACTGTCCACAAAGAAAGCACTATGATCCAAGTACACTGCCCGAGTGATCTTTGATGCCTTGAAAGACACCTACTTGTAAAAATGCCAAAGTCCTAAATTAGATCCCCAAGGGCTCCTTTTCTTTCTTGACCACACTTCTCCTTTTCAATCCTTCTCTCAACCCTTTGGGCCAGATGACTTTCCATCCAATAGCCTCTTCCACTCAAACCTAACTCCTGCCCTCCAATACCTCCGTCCCCACGCCGGTCAGTCGGCTATCACTCCAACACGGTTCCCTCTTCCTCGCCCTGGGGTTAATCCCGGGCCAGGCCTGCTTCTGAGATCCCTTCTCCCTACTACCAAAGCCCTGAGCATCTCCTCCTCGGGGTGCACATTCCTGGGGACTCCTTCCATCAGTGCTCTGCTCTCAACAGCTCCAAGCCCTAGCCTCTCCGCGTCCTCCAGTCCTTCTCGCGCCTCAGCCTCTACCGGCCCCTCGGCCACCGGCGTCGTCACCCCTTCAGGCCGTCGGCTCAACAACCTCCATTCCCTCCAGATTCCATTCTAGAGCGGACTCTCTTGGCCCCCTCAACCGTCTCCCCGAGGTCCCTCGGGCTCCCTGCCCCTAAACGCCCCCGGCTCCACCTCTGACTCCTCACTCACCCTTGGCTGCAGGCGCCCCCCAGTCTCCCCTCTCCTCAGCCTCAGCGCCCGCTCACCTCCGCGATGGGAGTCGGGCTTCCCCGACCCGC
>NW_025999946.1:4211460-4356947 GCF_001458135.2 Marmota marmota marmota
GTGCCTTGAACTCACCCATGCCTGGCTCTCTGACCAGATAGCAGCCCTCTCTCAAACTTTAGTGATGCCTCACAAATCTTGGCCTTCCCTGGCCAGATAACGACCCTCTCTGAGGCTCTAATGGTCCTCATGAATTCTGATGTTGCTCTGAGGCTCTAATGGTCCTCATGAATTCTGATGTTGGGGCCAGCAAAAAATGTAAACTACCATTAGTGTGATGCTTGTCAGAGTTCTGTTATCTGTAACCCCCCCTTTGTGTAACTTTCTGGGCTATAAAGCTGGGCTGCAGGAAAGCTGGGGTTTGCTGTCTTGTTCCCGCTGTTTTGGGAGGGAGAGGCAGCCCGGCCGGTCGAAATAATAAGCTTGCTTTAATTTGATTTTAATTGGAGTCAGTGGTCTTTTCTTGCGTCCTGGTCTAACAGCTTCTCCTGGGGTGGAGCTGATGGCCGGTTGAGGAGAGTGTTGTAGGGAGAAGTCGTGGCTCTCACCAGGTTCAAGATGTGGCTGTAGAGTTTGAAAGGTGAGGAAGTTGCAGAGGATCAGGCAAACGATAAGAAGAGTTGGGATGTCAGTCCAGATCCTCATCAGGCTCTCCAGCGTGAGGGCTCAATGTCAGCTAGCTGAATGTCTGTTCATTTGCTCCATACTAAATTTTGGGGCTTGTGACCACCCTTTCGATCCCTATCAGCTGCCACCGGATTTCTCAGTGATGTCATTTGCCCTGGGGTTAAAGCATCTGGTCTGGTGGTCCCCACCCTGATTTTCTTGCCTTTCCTCCTTATTGGGGTGAGGACAACATGACAGAGACTTCACTATGAGCTTATCAGGGTGGGGAGAAGTGACTTGTTTGTGCTTGAGGGCCATACTGGAAGGCTTCGCAGGTGTGCCTGGTGAGACTGCAGGTTTCAAATGGAGTTTTAAAATGGAGTTGACCAGCTCAACCTTTTATCAGTTTCTATTCTGGGGCTGAAAGCCCTGATAGGCAGAAGAATCTCCCTCCTACCCTCA
The DNA here is from genome assembly GCF_001458135.2 of Marmota marmota marmota. Taxonomy (NCBI): domain Eukaryota; kingdom Metazoa; phylum Chordata; class Mammalia; order Rodentia; family Sciuridae; genus Marmota; species Marmota marmota. Next base: position 4,212,469 of record NW_025999946.1, read on the forward strand.
AAATATTTCTGATGACAGGCCCCTTTGGCTCTTAAAGTCTAGAGCAATGTTCACTTCTCTTTCTTTGATATACAAGGCCCCTTCAACCTTTTTTTGAAGAAAACTGGCCATTTTCATTACAGGACTGTTGTTCAAACCTCCTGTAAACCTTGTGAGTACCCTTTTGATGCTGTACTCCATGTCTCCTCCCCACATTTCTCTTGACACTACAACTCAGAAAACTGCCCTGAGCTCCACAATCCAGAGGCCCATCCAAAATTCAGGTCCCACCCAGTTTGTGGCCCTCCCAGACCTATAAAGTTTCTTCTATCATTCATCCTTAGAACCAGCCACCTTCTCTCCAACCTGTTTTAACTTAGTCCTCAGAACCAAGTTAGACTTATTGGCCAGGCGCAGTGGTGCATACCTATAATCCCAGCGGCTCGGGAGGCTGAGGCAGGAGGATGGTGAGTTCAAACCCAGCCTATCAAAAAGCAACTCAGTGAGACCCTGTCTCTAAATAGAATACAAAACAGAGCTGGGGATGTGGCTCAGTACTCGAGTGTTCCTAAGTTCAATCCCCCATACCAAATAATAATAATAATAATAATAATAATAATAATAATAATAATAAGCCTTATGCAGGGCTCTAAACCTATTAATTCAAAAACTGTTTCTAAGCATCTACAATGTGTTAGAAATAGCACAACCTTTGTTTCATGTAACCTTTGGAACAATAAAAGATGTGATTATCCTTATTTTACAGATGAAGAAACTGAGGTTAAGGGAGGTAGTGATTTGCAGGGGTCTATCTGATTCCGTGTTCTCAAGAGTGTGGGGGTGGGGCCTAGCTTGGGAGAAACAGGCCTCTGGGACTTGCTGAGTCACTTACTCCCGTCCCACCTGTCCCTGCCAATCTCTGGGAAGGAGAAATAACACTGGAGAAGCAGAGGAGTGTAGAGGCAGAGGGGTAGGCAGGCTGGCCCATGGCTGAGGCCTTGCTCCCAGAGCTGGAGGGAGATGCCGAAGCCACGCCTTGCCCCAGTGTCCCGGAGCTAGAGGAGCTCCTCAGGGCAGGGAAGGCCTCTTGCAGCCGTGTGGATGAAGTTTGGCCCAATCTTTTCATAGGAGATGCGTGAGTGGTCACTGGTAGAGGGATGTGAGGGTGGCGACAAGGAGAAACAATTTACCTTACATGGGTGTGTGTGGAAATAAGGGGGAAAGTTCTATTCTTAGCATCCCCAAGCCAGGGACTTTCTCCAGGACTCCCACCTGCTGGGACAATGCAGTGACCAGATATGGCCACCAGGGGGAGTGTGTGTGTGTGTATATATATATATATATATATATTTTTTTTTTTTTTTTCCTACCTGCAAAAAGGGAACTTCCCAGAAGTCCTGGAGTCTTCTGGCACATCCAGGACAATTGGCCAGAGGACTGGGGGAAAGTATATGGGGTATGACATGCAGTAGTCAGAGATCCCCCTTTCTGATTCCAGCCTCCTTCTTTTGGACATAGAGTGGGTGGAGAAATCTGACTGAGGGTGAATCAGGGAAGGTGTCACTTCTAGACACTTGCAGATTAGAGGCAGGTATAAGCCGATGACCAAGAGAAACCGGATGTATGTGGGAGGATGTGGGGCAAGAAGGGAGAGGAAGGGCTAAAGCAATCCCTTCTTTCCTACCCTGCCCAAGGGCAGATTGCCTGAGGAAGCCAAGAGGTTCTAAAGATAACCCGACACTACCCACTCTCCCACCAGAAAGCTCTGGGGGTGGGGCATGGGCAGCAGACCCTAGCTGGGGCTGGCTGGGCTCTAGCTCCCTTTGAACACTTAGGGTTTCATCCTTTGAAACAGGGAGCCATGCAAAGCCTCCTTCTTGGACCCCACAGCTCAGCCAGCATCCAGCCCCCTTCCTGCTCCCCCCCCTCCTCAGGGCCACGGCAAATAACCGCTTTGAGCTGTGGAAGTTGGGCATCACCCACGTGCTGAACGCCGCCCATGGGGGCCTCTACTGTCAGGGCAGCCCTGATTTCTACGGCAGCAGTGTGAGCTACCTGGGGGTGCCAGCCCACGACCTCCCTGATTTTGACATCAGCACCTACTTCTCCTCTGCAGCTGACTTCATCCACCGTGCCCTCAGCACACCTGGGGGTAGGACTTGGGGCCAGAACCCATATCCCACCCTGCTCATTCAAGGGGAGGATGCCCATTTCCCCTCAATCATCAATATGCTCCCATCCCTGGTTTTCAGAAATCTTCCATTTAGTGCTCCAACATTTTACCTAAAACCATTGCTTCACATATGGAGAAACTGAGGCTAAAATTGAAGGCCATGCCTTGAGTTCAAAGGAGCTCTCGGGCCGGAATCCAGGTCTCACAAACAGCAGAATGATTCTTTCTCTGCAACACTTAGCCTTGGGAAAATTTGGTACCTTATGTGTCTGCCCTAAAGAACTTTCAAATGTGTGTATTTGGGGTCGGGGTGGGACGGCATAGGTTACAATAAAGAAGCCTGGAGAGGCAGGAGCTCCTGCTTTGTGTTCATCCTGAAAGACAGCTGTGCCTCCTGCTATATGACACTGGGCAAGCCAGTGTCCCTCTCTAGACTTCAGTTTCTTCATCTGTGTGATGGGAATGACAAAACGACAGCTCATATCACTCTTTTTTAAATGCCCAAGGCACTTTGACATTCTTTTGTTATTCATTCATCGGCTATTTATTGAATATCTTCTATGTGCCAGACACTAAACCAAATTCAGGGAATTCAGACTTGAACAAGGCAGGGTCCCTCCCCTCATGAAACCTGCCAGTCAAATTGTGAAGTATTGTGAGTGCTACTGATGTGGGAGTGCAAATGTGAAGTGCTATGGGAACACAGGGCAGGGGTGGCCAGCCCAGAGGACCAGGGAGGTGGGGGACTTCCCTTTACAAGGACATTCATTGGGCCACATGCAAAAATGATGAGCTGCTCTATGATTCAAGCAATACCTTGAGTGATCAGGAAAGCCCTTAGAAGGAAACCATGTATCAGCTGAAACTTGATGAATGAATAGTAGAAGTTAGTCAGACCAAGATCAACAGGAACATTTTTCAAAATAGTAGGAACAACACATGCTTAAGGCTGGAGGTCAGAGACCATGACAGTTTCAAGGAACTGTGTTCCTTACCCTGTGTTCCTAGAGATGAGGGTTGGGATAGGTTCATCTTGAGATAAGGCTGCAGTTGTCAGGAAGGGCCAGCTCTCAGATGGTCTTGTAAGTCATGTTAAGAATTTGGACTGCATCCCAAGGATAGGCCAAATAGGTGTTGTTACCCATTTGAAAAATCAGGAAACTGAGATCCATGATGGCTGAGTGACTTGCCTGGGGTTCCAGAGTGCACCCAAGGCAGGGTAGGGAATGGAACGAGGGTCTCCACCCCAGGCCTGGATGGGATGGCTGGTGGGAAAGGGTCTTTTACCAGGATGTCTCCCTCAGCCAAAGTCCTCGTGCACTGTGTGGTGGGTGTGAGCCGCTCTGCCACACTGGTCCTGGCCTACCTCATGCTGCACCAGCAGCTGTCCCTGCGTCAGGCAGTGATCACTGTGAGGGAACACCGGTGGATCTTCCCCAACCGCGGCTTCCTCCACCAGCTCTGCCAGCTGGACAAGAAACTTCGGGGCACAAGCCGGAGCTAAGAAGCCAGGTATGGAGGACACAGTCATGAAGACACAGGTGCCATTGGCAATGAGAAGTCACGTAAGGGCCTGGGCAAAGAATACAGGGCTATGTGTGGCTGGAAATTGTGACAGGGGGCCTGCCATGCTCCTCACGCCTCAGGGCTCCTCTTGCCCATTCAAGATCTCACTGGAGCCAGGCAGGTAGTCCTCCTATAGGACCCCTGCCCTGTCATCCTCAGTTCACCCCAATTCTTCAAGCCCCAGAAAGTGGAGAAAGACAAGGAAAGAAGGTGGTAGTAAGCATTACATGGAAGAGGTGAGGCCTTCCTACCTGCTCCAGCCTGTTTTGTCCTGCCTTGAATGGTGACTCATCAAATCCCACCAAAGCAGATGCACAACCAAGCTGATCGGTCCTTCACCTCCCCCATGACATCCTGTGGACTGGGAAGCCAAAAGGGGATATGAGCCCTTGGGAATGGCACGTTCCCTGCCTGCTCTCTCCTCAGACAGGATTTAAGAACCTGGAAGATCAGCAGATCATGCCCAATCACCCCACTTTCTCAGGATTCTTAGAAACCCTGACCGCTAATTCAGCATCCTGCCCATCAGGCAGCTGGTTTGGGGGAGCTGTTTGAGCAGGGCTGTAGCACTGCACAACTTATAGAGGTACCATTTATCAAAATGTGTCACTGGAACCCCTAGGAGTTGTGAAGTGCATAGCCCCGGCAGCTATAACCAGCAGCTCTGGGGTTTGGGCCCCTGAGGATGAGGGGGCTGCAGAGGGAGGTCCTCTCTCTCCATAAACCTTGAATGCCAAGGCTACCTCATCCTTCTCACCCACACCCACTTGATCTTGCACATAGGTCTCAAGACAGAAGCAGTTTAGGTGACAGCTCTTGCCACTGTCCTAACAAGTCCCAGCCAGCCTGGACCTTGCTGTATCTGCCTGTAATATGAAGCATGTCTCTCTCTGCAGAGTCTGTCCTTACTGCCTGCCACAGGGCTCTGCCACTTTGCGGCTCTGGCACTGACCCTGCTGGTGCTTTTGGAGGCTGTGGCCCATGTGGATGCCAAGAAGATGCTAAGAGCCCAGCGTGGGATCCATCCTCGAGTCTGCCACTCCATCTACTTCCTCCTGTATCCCTCACCCCATCTCGGTCACTGGCTTCAGTCCCCACAGGTGGGAGTAGGCTGCCTTGTTAGCCAAGCCCTGAGATTGCTTGGCCAGGGATCCCAAGTTCCCTGGAGAGAAGGCAGTGGAAGAGGGCCACCGCCACCCCTTCCCCATCTCTCCCGGTGCTTAGGAAATACCGACAGGATCCGTGTGTGTGTGGGGGGCGGGTCTGGGAGCAGGAGTGGGGATGAGTTTCAAGGTATGGGTGTATGATGAGGGTCTCTGGATAACAAGGAAAGTTCCTAATAGGCCTAAATCCAAGGTCTCTAACTGACCAGTCTTGGGAGGGACCTGAAGACCATCTCACAGACCTTATGGGACAGCGAGTCTGTCCAGGGATAGTCTTCAAGGGAAGGAGAGGATGGCAAAGGGTGGGAGCAGTTTCTGGATAAAGCAGAACAGGGTTGGTGTACAGACCTGCTCTGTAGCCCACTTACACTTGTCTATCTGCCAGTGCTGCCACCCTCAGCTTGAGTCTGCCAGATCTGCCTCCTGAATCAGTTCCATCCTCACCAGCCCCCACCTAAGGGTTGCTGGTGCTGGCAATGCCTCCAGCTGACGCATACTTTTGATTAGTCTCCGTCCTCCTCCGTACGTCCTACCAGCTCCCACTTTGGGCCCTTGCTCCACACTGACCATGAAGGCCAAGGGAGCTTTTATTTATTTTTTCCTTCTTTTTTTGGTGGTGCTGGGGATCAAGCCCAGGGCCTCATATGTGCTAAGCAAGTGCTCTTCCAGAGATCACAACCCCAGTCCTCAGAGGGAGCTTCTAAGATGGTTGGTTTGATCTTCCCCTTCCTGCCCTGTCATCCTGATACACATTCACACAAACGCAGGCAGACCTCAGCTGAGCTGCCTCTGCTCCCAGCAGGGCCAGGGCTGGGGCCTAGGCCTAGGCTTGGGGGAGGTGCCTGGCTGGGCTTGGCACTGACCTGCTGTGAGACTAGTGGACCAGTTGGGAGTGGCAGGGGGAGGTTAGAAGGGGGGGGAGCAGACCGCATGCTTTATAATTAAACTCAAATCAAAAAATAGAAACAGCATCAAATGTGCAGAGACAGGCGGCTGGAAGCTGGCAGCACAAATCGCCTGTCAGAGAAGACCACAGCCTGCGTCGGACACCCCCTCAGGTGGGTGAGTGCTCCCAATTCAGGGGGGCCCTGAGCATGCTGGGTAACAGGGTTCAGGGCACAGGGTTGTCATGGAGGCTGGATTGAGGGACCAAGTGGGTCTGGGATAAAGGCAGAGATAGACCATAGGACAGTCAGAAAGACCCGGGCTTGAATTCTGACTCCCTCATCAATTGGCTATATGATCTTACTTAACCTCAAAGCCTCAGTTTTCTCATCTGTAAAATGGGAGTGATAATATTACTGGCTTTATAAGGGTACTATGAAGATTTAGTGAGAAAATATAAGCTCTTAGCTGTGTTTGGTACACAGTATGCCCTTTATTAGTAAGTGATAAATATGGTAATTAATCCTGAATAAATAAACACAAAGAGATAAAGACCAACCTCAACCCCCAAAGGAAAGTGGTCCTCTGCCTAGGATACAGCTTAGGCCTGAATGGGTAAGAGTAACTATAGTAATGATAATTAGAATAAAATGCACCATTTATTGGGCATCTCTCACAAGGCAGACCCTGTGAGAGATGCTTTACATTTATGATTTCACGGGATTCTTACAACAGTCTCATGAAAGATAATGGCTCAGAGAAGGCCACACAGACACAAGTGGAAGACCAGAGAATTCTACCCAGGTCTGTCCTCCTCCAAGCTGCATGATGGGCCCAGAACCCACAGCAGCTCACCTCTGGCAGCTGCCTCCCTCCCTCCTGGGGGCTTCATTCCCTAGCCCCTTACTGTCATGTCCTGTGATCTCTAGTCCCACCCAGCCTGTGCCCCCCCTTGGGAAAAGGAGGAGGCAGAGAGGGTGAGCAGCAGGGAGGTACAAGAGCTTCACTCTGCTATGGTCGAGGAAACATGGTACTACCAGGCAGGACCCTCTGCCATCCAGGGCTGAAGGCAGCAGAAACCAGGGGAGCTGAAGCCACAGACTGCCCTTCCTTTGGGAGCCTGAGGTCACCATATGGGCAGCTGGGCCTGACTCTGACAAGGTGGACTGTTCACCCCAGGGGGACAGTGGATGGGTGGGGGTATATCCTGAGTATCAGGAGTGAGGCCCTAGGAGGGACCTGACCAAGAGTAGCCTTAAGGCCAAAGAAAGGCTCCATTCTCCAGAACTGGGCTGGGGTCTCTTAGGTATCTGAGACCTGGGCTGGGCTGTAGCAGCCTCTGATCCCTGATCCCTCTGGAGACTCCAAGAGGAACCAGATCCAGTTCCTCACAGCCAAAGTCTGGCTACCTGCTCTCCAGCACAACTGGGCTGCACAGCACCCACTGGCCACTGGGGGGCGGTCTTACCCCACGCCAAATTCAGCAGGCCTGGGTCGACTCTTGCCAGGTTCTCAAAGCTCCATCTGGTCCTGCCAGGCGCTAGAGCAGCCCCACCTGGTGGCTACAGACTAGTGCTGCTGTCGGATGCCTCCAGAATCGAGGTCCTCCTTCACCCCAACATACTACACTACCCTCTGCCCTGTGCTTACTTCATACACAGACCTCTCTCTTGCTCGGAACAGAACCCCAGAGAATTCTGAGAAATCAGGCAATGCCAGGATCTTTGGTATGATAAAGAGAAACAGTGGCCCAGACACCAGGGAAGAATTGTTCCCGCTCAGGACCACAGACTCAGTCATTTGCAGATTTGTAAGGGAAGCCAGTCTCTCCTCCTTCCCTCTAAAGTTCTCTTGCCACCATTCTCAGGTGGCCTCCCATCTTCAGAACCACACAGGGCTAAGAGCTTTCTCTCCCAGAGATGCCAAGGAGGTAGGGGCCCTGGGGTTTGGAAAGGCTGCTGCTTCAGTCCCCAATGCCTACTCCTCCTCTCAGCCCCACCCCCATGGGCTCCAAGGCCCTGTCTGGAATTCTAGCCGCTTCACAGCGCTTGTGTTCTGGACGGAATCTACATTAGCCCTATTCCGTTCACATGCTGAGTCCTGCCCCTGCACCCAGTCCCCCATTCCCGGTCTCAGACCATGCCCTAGGTAGGTGGCAGGCCACTCAGCCTGCCTTGAGAGGTCACAGTGGGAGATGAGGGGAAAAACTGGGTCTTCACTTCCGCCTTGTCCTCCAGCCACCCGCTGGGTGAGCCTGGCCAAGCCGGTGGCCTCCTGGGTGCCCATTTCTCTCTCTAGTCATGCCACCACTTACAACAGGGAAAAGGTGTTCCTCCCAGTTTGCACCTTCCCTAGTTACTGGTTGAGGGGATCAGGGACACTTGGCCAAGAAAGGCCCTCCTTCCCATCACAGCATCAGGCTCAGGTTCTGGTGCCACTGATGCCCCAGATCTGCAGGGTCCCGGACACCCTGAGCCAGCTGACTCCTGACACAACCCACCCCACTCGGGTGAGGCCTGCCGAGCTGCACTGGCCTGAGTCTTGGGGGTAAGGAGGAAAAGCCCGGAGCCTGGAGGCAGATGTGTAGCTCAGCGACACCCAGGCTCCTCTGAGGAGACCATTGGGTTAGGGATCACTCTGGAATCCCCCAAGATGGCAATTGAAAGGCTTGGGGTGGAACTGAAGGTGCACAGAACTGGACTGAAACCCCTGCCCAGCTGCTCATCAGCCACATAGGGTTGGGTGCCACTTAGAAAAACACTCTGAGCTTCCGCATCCTTCTAGGTGAAATAGGGACCTACCATAAGGGAGGCATTAGACTTAGAAGAGGCATTCAATATGGAAATGCCCATGAATATCAGTCCACAGCCCCTGACTCTCATACTGGAGGGGACTCTGATCTCAAGGACCTCCAAGTGGGACCAGCCCTGGAAGTTCAGGGGTGGGGGCTTGAGATGAGCCACCCAGGTTGGGTGCCCTCTGAAAACTGTAGCCTTCTGGAGTTCCTATTCCTATAAGGTACAAACTGACAAGACATTTAAGGGGTGGGATTGACACTGGCTAGCATCATAAAAAGGGAACCTGAAGGCCTAAAGGCCGAAGCTTCTAACACCCAACAGCCTCAGAAAAGGGCAGGGGTGAGGTCTGCTCAGCAATGATCAGGAAGTTCTAGTTCCCCTTGTTCCTGGGGGAGAAGGGTCTAGGTCCCAGCCCCGCTGAGCTGGTTAATAAGCTCATTCCAAACAGCGGAGGCCCTTCCCACAGCATCCCAAAGGCACCTGGCCTGCACCACAGAACTCCCTGTCTGCAGGACCCACCTTGGGGAGCCTGTCTCCAGCACTGGGGTGTCTACTCTATTTCAGGATGAACTCACTGCAGAAGCAGGATCTCCGGAGGCCCAAGATCCACGGGGCAGTCCGGGCATCTCCCTATTCGCCACCCACGCTGGCCTCGCTGCAGCGCTTGCTGTGGGTCCGCCGGGCCACCATGTTGAACCATATCAATGAGGTCTGGCCCAACCTCTTCTTGGGAGATGCGTGAGTAAGACCTACATGGCTGGTGGAGGTGGCAGAAGGGTGTGAAGTCTCTCCCAGAGTGGAAAACAAGCCTCTCCCAGAGTGCTCCTGGGCAGAGGTGGCACCCTCTGCTTCCTACCATATCTCTTTACATGTTTTTCTTTCCTCTTAAATTATTATAACTCTTAACTGTGGAAATAGAACTCACATAAGAAAAGTGCACAGAACACACATGTCCAAGAAATTGGACATTTCTTGTGCCCCAGATGCCCCTACTGAATCCTTCTAACTTTTCTCTTTCCCAGGGGATAACCACTAAGTGTCAAAATCAACATGTCCTTGTTTTTCTTTCAAGTTTTACCACTTATGTACCTAAACAACATGGGTTTGTCTTTTGCCTTTTTTTAAAATTATTTTTTAGTTGTAGTTGGACAAAATACCTTTATTTTACTTATTTATTTTTATATGGTGCTGAGGATTGAACCCAGGGCCTCGCTTGTGCTAGGCAAACGCTCCACCACTGAGCCACAACCCCAGCCCCTTGCCTGTCTTTTAAAGTTACACAAATCATATTGTGTATATTTTGTGGTTGGCAATGATTTGCTTAAAATTGTGAGAGACACTCATGTTTTATGGGTAGCTGCAGTTCATTTATTTTTTATTGCTGTGCAGTATTCCACTGTATGATTATAACACAATTTATCCATTATATTGCATGTGGACATTTGAATTATTTCCACTTTTTGGCAATTATGAACAATGATCCTAGGAATATTTAAGTAACATGAATCCTATAAAAACACATAACTTTCTCTAAGTTGTATATAAGAGAATAGAATTGAGAGTTATTTTTCCTAAAAGTTTTCTGAAATATTTGAAAATATGGCCAGATGCAGTGATGTACACCTGTAATCTCAGCAGCTCAGGAAGCCGAGACAGGAGGACTGGAAGTTCAAGCCAGCCTCAGCATATTAGCAAAGCACTTAGCAACTCAGTGAGAACTTGTCTCCAAATAAAATATTAAAAAGGGCTGGGGATGTGGCTCAGATATTAAGTACTTTTGGGTTCAATCTCCAGTACCAAAACAAAATGTTTTTTTCAAAAATATGGACCAAATATTTATATTTAGAAATTTTCCTTAATATTTGGAAAATACAGATTAATATCTTAACAATATGGCAAATATGGTATTCCTTCTCCCACACAGATATAATCCTTATAGGCTTTAAAAATGCAAACGCGCACACACACACACACACACACACACACACCGCAGTCTGGCAGGGCACAATCAGGAGCCACTTGTCAAAAGAAACTAACTTTATTTTTAGAACCACACACGCCAAACAAAACAGCCTCTCAGGAAAAACCCTCAGAGCCCCAACTGCCACCACGGGCTTTCCACAAGCCTCTCTCTCCAACCCAAGCCTCTCTCTCCACCTCCCACAATCCTCCTGCTCTTGAGGCCCATTGGCTGGGTTCACGTGGGCGGAGCCAAAAAAGTCCCCCAATGAGCAGCTCCGTGGTCTGAAAGGGCAGGGAAACAGCCCAATCAGCATCACCGCAGAGGAGCCAATCAGCTAGATGTTGCTGGGGCCACTGTGAGCCAATCATCAGCTGGCAGCTGGAAGTTTGCTGGCAGCTGGAAGTTTGCTGGGGCCCCTTTGGCTGGGGCCCCTTCGGCTGTGGCTCTCAACACACACACACACACACAAAGAACCTTTAAAAAAAATGCAAACACATATACATTCTTTTTCATAGTTCTTTTTTTATAAAAATGGCTATTGCTTTATAATACAGCTCTGTGATCTGCTTTATACAGAAAGCTTTTAAAATGAAATGATAGTACATATTTTTAAGAAATGTTAACATTCTGCTTTGTACTCTATACTTTCACAGGTTCTTTTTTTATATATATTTTTTTTTTTTTAGTTGTATTTGGAAACAATACCCAGGACCTCACACATGCTAGGCACACACTCTACCACTGAGCCACAACACAGCCCCACAGGTTCTTGATATAGCATAAACACCTTTCCTTATTTGCCTACATCTACCACAGTTTAGGGTTGTATAGCATTTCATCATTTAGATACACAGTAGTCCCCTTTTTCTGCGATGGGGGATATGTACCAAGACCCCCAGTGGATACCTGAAACTGAAGATAGTACCAAACCCTATGTATCTTCTGTTTTTTTACCTATTCATATATATATCTATGGAAAATTTCATTTATAAATTAGGAACAGTAAGAGAGTAACAACTAAAACAAAATAGGAGAATTACTATATTAACTAAAGTAAAAGTTCATGAATACAAGTACAATAGAATGACAGTCAATCTAATTGCCCAGATAACTATGTGATGACAAGGGGTGGATAGCATATACACTGTGGATACACTGGACAAAAGAATGATTCACATCCTGGGCAGGATAGTGCAAGATTTCATTCACTCCTCAGAACAGTGCAAAATTTAAAATTTATGAATTGTTTATTTCTGGAATTGACCATTTAATGTTTTTGGACCATGGTTGACTGTGGGCAAATGAAACCGTGTGAAGCAAAACTTCAGATAAGAGAGAACTTAATATCCTATTATAGGATTCTCAGTAGTTTTTTTTCCCTTAATTTTTCACTATCTTAAATATCCCTAGATTCAGTGTACATATATTTGTGGGCACTTTCTGAATTCTTCCTTTTATTACATGCCTAGAAGGAGAATTGCTAGGGACAAGTATATGTACATTTCTAAAGCTTTTTTGGGGGTTGGGTGGGGATTGAACTCAGGGGTACTAGACCACTGAGTCACCTCCCAGCCCTATTTTGTATTTTATCTAGAGACAGGGTCTCACTGAGTTGCTTAGCACCTGCCTCGCTTTTGCTGAGGCTGACTTTAAATTTTCGATCCTCCTGCCTCAGCCTCCCAAGCAGCTGGGATTACAGGGGTGTGCCACTGCGCCCAGCACATTTCTAAGGCTTTTGATGTGTATAGCCCATTGCCCTTCAGAAAAGTTACCCTGGGGGGCTGGGATTATGGCTCAGTGGTAGAGCGCTTGCCTAGCACATGTGAGGCACTGGATTTGATCCTCAGCACCACATATAAATAAATAAATAAATAAAGGTATTATATCCATCTTAACTACAAATATTTTTTTAAAAAGTTACCCTGAATGAAAGAGAGTGTTCAATTTCAACTATAGATGTCCCTCTACTAGGGCAGTTCACCAGTTCCCATCTCTATCCTTGGAGGAAAACAGCAAGTAAAGGGCAAGTTCCAACCCAGCTAGAGTTAACCCAGTGAGATCTACCTGCTTATACCCCCTCCAGGTATGCTGCCCGGGACAAGAGCCAACTGATCCAGATGGGTATTACCCATGTTGTGAATGTTGCTGCAGGCAAGTTTCAAGTGGACACAGGTGCCAAGTTCTACCACGGAATGCCCTTGGAGTACTATGGCATCGAGGCTGATGATAACCCCTTCTTTGACCTCAGTGTCTACTTTCTGCCTGTTGCTCAATATATCCGAACTGCCCTCAATACTCCCCGAGGTGAGCTTCTGGGGAAGGAGTTGGGTGGGGTTGGGGGTTAGGCTATCCATTTCTCCAATAGCACTGATGCATGGGGAGCACAAACCCCATCACCAATCCTCCTACACTATGAAGCAAATAGCTACTACCATTTAGTGTCCCCTTCAGAGACACCCTGGAACAGTGTCAGACATAACTAAAATCTGCTGTGGTCATCAGCATAACCACATGCTTCAGGAAGAGACCAGACATTAGGCAGAAGGCACAAGACCTATAAAGGTTCTTGAGCAGGCCTCTGTAAGATGAGGCTTTGGCACAGAGCTGCAGGGGAAGGTGAGAGGGCAGAACTGTGGTGCGTGTGGGGGAGGGGAAGTAGACATCCCCTGTAATCTGACACAAATTCAGGGGACCCCAGGAGTCCAGGAACCTCCACCTCCAGATGAGTTGCAAAGATGTCAGAGGAAGCACTCTGGGTCAGAAGGGAGTCCCGGCTGCCAACCTTAACTCTGCCGTGACTTGCTATTTGACTTTGAGCCATCCTTCTTCCCTTGTTGGACCTCAGTTGTCCCATTGTACAGGGGTCCCGACTGCTGTGATGGTGGGCTGAAAGGATGGCGAAGGGTGTCTTCTTTCTAAAGGGGTAGGCGATTCAGGAATAGGCATCTGACACCTGGCTTGGGTCTCCCCACAGGCCGCGTGCTGGTACACTGTGCCATGGGGGTAAGCCGCTCTGCCACACTTGTCCTGGCCTTCCTCATGATCTACGAGAACATGACACTGGTAGAGGCCATCCAGACGGTGCAGGCCCACCGAGATATTTGCCCCAATTCAGGCTTCCTCCGGCAGCTCCAGGTTCTGGACAACCGGCTAGGGCGGGAGACGGGGCGGCTAATGACCTGACAAGCAGCCCAGAGCCCTGGCTCTCCATCCAGCATAGCCCAACCTGACTAGCCTAGACCTGGGGACGGCAGCCTCTGCTGTTTCCAGAGATCCTGAGATGTAAACAGCAAGTAGGGGCTTAGCTGAGGCAGGGGCAGGGAGAGCTGGGTGGTGACCTTTAGCAGGTGGATTCCCCAACCCAATCAGAGATTCTTTATGCAAAAGAGAATTCAGTCTGTCTCTATAATAAAACGTTCATCATAATAAAGATAAGAGACCTTCTGGTGATTTGTGAGAAAATGGCTTACTCTGCAAGGGCCAGGAGGTTCCAGAGAGCTTGCCAACTGTGTTTCAGCATGATGGCAGCCTGGAGAAGAAAAGAGTGAGAGTCCGTGCCAAGGCTTAATGAGGAAGGAGGGCAGGTGAGGACTGGTTGGTGATGTTGACCCTGGATGCAATACAGAGGAGTCAGGGTACAAGTGCTGAGGCTTAGATAACTTCTTCCTATCTTGTCCTTCTCATACCCTCACCCTAGGGTTGCGTTGTCTGATCAAGACCAAAGTTCCATGTGTTCACATGTTCCATGTGTCCTGTTGGCCCACCCTACCCAAAGCCAATAATAGAAATGTGCTGTTAGGGCTGGTAATATAGCTCAGTGGTACAGCATTTGTCTAGCACGTGCAAGGCCATGGGTTAGATCACCGGCACCATAAAACAAAACAAAAAAATCCCCCAACACTTGCTGAGCACAAACAGCATCTTTTGGAACCAAGTCAATTACACTCCACTTTAAAAAGGACTGCTTAGCATTACAAATACCTCAAAATGAAGACAATAAACAAGAGAAGGAAGATGGGCTTAGGGAGGAGACACTCCAGAAATTCTAGGTGAAGAACAGTTGTATGATGGAACAAAACATTTAGCTCTGAGTTTATTAATTCTCATGCTACAATAAAATAAAGCACTATGGAAAGCCCCTCTCCAGCTCCCACTTACAAATGATACATGCTCAGGTACTTAGGAGGTTTAAATAGGCTGGCTTTGCTTCTTCCTCTCTGGTTGCTCCTATTTATCCCTTACCTGTTCTGGCGGGCCCTCGAATGTCAAGGTTTCTCAGGGTGCTATTCTCTGCCTCTTGTCTCCATTGGTGTTTCCGCTCTCCTGGGGGATCCTCTGCTCTTATGACCTCAGTGAGCATCTCTAGACTACTGATCCCAGACATATATGGCCCAATTCTCTTTCCTGAGCTCAAAACCTCTGCATCCCAATGACCATCCACATCTCAATATTACAACTGAACTTTCAACTCAGCTGGCTTTCCATCACCATGCACCCAGACCCACACCTCTTCCTAGGTTCCTAATTCAGTGAAAGGTTCTTATAGCCAAATAGGTGACAAGTGTCATCCTGGACTTCTAAATGCTCCCTGGATTTGCCACTTAGCTCCTCTTCCTGGTGACCACCAGAGTTCCAGCTGCACCCTGCAGGGGTCTCTCTGGCTCCAGCCCTGCCCCTCCAAGGCAGACATCTTACTGATCACATGACCCTTTCACTTAAAATTCCCAAAGTACAAACCTTGCCAGATTATAAAAGCACTTCATCACCTGAGACCTTCTTATATCTCCACCATGTTGAAACTCTGTTCCTATACATACTACGCAAATAAGAAACAGTAAAGTTTCCAGAATGCACCTCCCTCTCTCTTATCTTGGTTGCACCACCTCAGTGCACCACCCTTGCCCTGTTTTACTGGGCTAACTCCAGTTTCTCCTTGAGGTCACACTTTGGATGTCACTTCTGGGAATCCCTCCCAGCACCCTCAAGCTTGGTAGCCCCTCTGTGGGTTACCAAAATACCAATCTGTCCCTTATCACATCACCTGTCACTCCAAATGAAAATTGCCTGGTGTCTTCCCTAAGCTCGATGGCCCTATGGTTCCTCTGGCTATGATTATACATTCAAGTATGGCTCTGTGGATCCCTGAATGAGTAGTTGTAGCCACTTGTCCATCTCTCCAGAGGCCATGAAGGGAAGTGGATCCTCACAGGCCCTAGGACTGTTAGGAAGGTACCGCCTCTGCTCCCAGTTCTTCCTGCATGCAGTATCTTACCAGGACACCCTGTTCCCAGCATATTTTATCACTCTTGTGGCACCTTTGACCCTCCCCCTCACTCCCCACCAAGGCTCTCTGAGGCCAACTCTGTCCTCTCCTAGGGGACTAAAGAGCTTTTGCCCTTTTCTGACATCTATTGGAGGGCAAGTACTTTTCTTTTGTGCAAATTTAGAAAAGATGTCCTCTCTGAATAAACCAAACTCAGGCAGAAGCACTTCTGAGCAATCAGCTTGGTGAAGAAAAATGTGTTTCCTTCTCCCAATAAGACAGAGCCCCAAGTCAGGGTGCCCAACTGAGTGAGTCAACCTCTGGCTGAGTTTTAGCTTCTATTCATCCCTTTTAAATACTTAATCTACATACATAAATGTGTACTACCTTGGTTGGGAGAGATGTATATCATGTATATCTCCATTTTACAGACCAACAAACTGAGGCTCGGGGGAATGAAGCAGGGCTGGAATGCTTCTTCCTGGCTCCAGGACCTCTGGACCCTGGGCTCAGGCCAAGTACTGCCCATCCAGCTCTTCTGCTCACTTCTCCGTGGTACTTAGTCCTAATACCAGCTGGCTGTGGACTGCCTCAGGTGCTCTCTGCTCCTTTTCCAGAGGGTGTAAGTGTCCAGCTGGAGGACAGCAGAAGGGCTGGTGTCACTGTGCCGAGCAGAGTCACAGGGTCCAGCCCCAACCAGACAGGGCTCTTCTCTACTCTAGGGATGGGAAATGATTCTTAATATGTCCTTAGGTTGGAGGGGCCTATAATTCTCCAGAAAAAAACAAAACTAGTCCCAGCTCAACAGCCCAATCCACCCAGCCCCGATTCCCTTGCCTGACAACTCAGTCCTGTTGCTATTTCTTGCTCATGCACTGTCAGCAGGACCCAAAATAGTGGCTCCAGAAGGCAGTCTCTAAATCATCATCCTGTTCTGCTGGCTGGGGTGGGGTGTCTAGAGACGAGGACAGAGCCTCATTTGGGGCCCTGGGCCTGGGTTTCAGCACATCACCTCCTTGAGGCTCTGTGGGTTGGGCTTGGAGTCTGGGGCTGCAGGGGAGAAGGGAGGAAAGCCATGAGGAAGGAGGCAGGTGGCGGCAAAGCCAAACATTTCCCAGGAGGGCACCTCCCATGGATGTCTTCCTGCCTGCCACACTCACTGGAAAAGTCTGTGACAATGGTCACTCTCCCTCTTCTCTAGAGCACCTTGTGATAGAAGTGGTATATAAAAGAATGACTTTGGAGTCGGATTCCCTAGGTTCAAATCCTACTTCTGCCCCTCAACAGATATGTGACCTCAGTTAATCTCTCCATAGGTCAATTCCCTAACCATAACATGGGATTAATAATTACTGTATAGGGGCTGCAGTCATAGCTCAGCGGTAGATAGCTTGCCTCGCATGGGTGAAGCACTTGGTTCGATCCTCAGCACCACATAAAAATAAATAAAGTCAAGATATTGTGTTCATCTTTAAAAAAATCTTTAAAAAAATCACTATATAGGATTGTTGTTAGCAATGAACAGGGCTTATAGAAAGTGCTTTGCACAATATCTTGATAAGTTCTCAAAAATGATAGCTGGGGGTTAACTCAGTGATACAGCATGTGCTTAACATGTGAGAGACCCTAGGTTCCATCTCCAGCACCACAAAAAGAAAGAAAAAAAACATATTAAAAAATGATAGCTTTGATGATAATCATAGCACATAGTACAGAGGCTCCTGGCATCATCTGTTACCCAGAACCACCCCGTCTGAGACAAAAAGTTGGCTGTGTTCACAATATGGTGAATGAAGGGATGAATAGCTAAACATTTGCTGGCCTAAATACAACATAGTATCCTGGATTGAATCCTGCAACAGAAAAAAAGAAATAAGTGGAAAAACTGCTGAAATCAGAATAAAGTTTGTGCTTTTATAGCGTTATACCAATGTTAATTTCTTTGAGAAATACAACATAGATATGTAAGAAGCTGGGGGATGATACACAAGAAATGTCTCTGCTATCTTTACAAATCTGCTGTAAATCTAAAATTACTTTAAATTTTAAAAAAATTTTATTTAAAATTAATAAAAATGAAATGACTTGCTGACACTTTATATAGTGAGGTACTGCACTAAATGCTTTAAAGGCACACTTTCTTTTCTATATTTATTTCTTCAGAAAAAAAAACATGGATCAAATATAACAAAGTGTTAAGAATTGATCATACTGAGTTGGGGGAGTACAGATATCTGTTGAAATACTTTTTGTATTTCTTTTTCCTTTGGTTCTACTGGGAATTGAACCCAGGGATGTTATTCTACTGAGCTACATATCCCTAGTCCTTTTTATTTTTATTTTGAGACAGTGTCTCACTAATTTTCCCAGGCTGGCCTTGAACTTGCAATCTTTCTGCCTCAGTCTCCCGAAGAGCTGGGATTACTAGCATTACTAGCATCTAGGTGTGTGCCACCATCCTTGTTTCTTTTTTATATTCTTAAAGTATTCCATAATTTTAAAAATTAAAAATAAACAAATCAACTAACCTCCAAATTAGAAACATCCCTCTCTACATATTTAGGTCTTGAAACCCATTAAGTCAAATGGATTTTTGGAAGTATTCTGAATTAAAACTATAATTATTACTGGCTTTAGGCCTAAAATACTTCAAATTTATAAGTTATCCTTTTAAAACCTGCAAGAGGCTTTATTATGGATAATCTCGCTTTAAGAAAAAAGGTAATGAAGACCCAGTTTATAGTATTTAGATGAAATAACTGTGGTTGAAGAGAAGTTAAGCCAGTAAGTTAAATAATCCATCATTTCTTTTACCCCTTACAACCCTGTGGGTAGGTCCTATTATCACTGTTCTAGAGACAAGAACACAGGTGCAGAGAGATTAGGCCAGTTTAGCTGCTAATATTAATTGAGAGCTTATTATATGCCAGGGCTAAGCTAATGGCTCTGGCAAAAAAAGCCTCAGTGGCCTAAACTCAACAAAGTTTTATTTTTTATTCACAACACATGTGGATGGAGGGACAGGAGAATAAACATGGAGGATGTAGAGAGCAGCTATATCACTTCCCTCTCAAGTTCCAAGGGGCTTAACGCAGTCACATGGTCACAACTAATTTTAGGAGAGGATGGGAAATGGTCTAGGATGACCCCCAGAAAGAAAAGGAAACTCTAGATGCTAGTGACCATGAGCAAGCTTTTCACAAAAGGCACTGAAATATATACAAATAAGATATCATGTATTTTAACTCTTATAAGCTATAAGAGGTAAATACTGTTGTTATCCCCATTTTATACATTAAGAAAACTCAGATTCAAACAGCCAAAGTAAACTCTCTCCAGACCTCTTAGCTCACAGCTCACAGCTCACCAACTAGGCCAGCAAGCCTGTTCTTAAGAATGTCTTGAGTCTTCACTCTGAGTTGGCCTTGGTGATATACATGCTAAGAAAATGCAGAAATGATATCCTGTGGCTTCAGAGGCTGGATTATGAGATAACTTGCAACTTCTGCCTGGGTCACTTGGGATACTCTCTCTGGGAACCCCAAGCCACTAAGCAAGAAGTTTGATCACCCCAAGATCACATGCTGCAGCAGTTACAAGAAGACACATTAGTCAACTACCCCAGCTGAGCTCAGACAATTTGAGTTGTACCTTCATGGACCTTCCAGAATTCATCTGCCAGCTAATACCACAGAGTGACCTCTGTCATGCCATGTGGAAGAGATGAATCATGCATCTCTGCCTGCCTGAATTACGACCCACTAATGAGATAAGAAAATGCCCTTGTCTGAGTCACTATATCTTGGGGTAGTTTGTTATGTATCAGTAGATAACCAGAACAGGGCAGAGCCCAGTAGGACCAGCAACACTGGCTTCTGACCGGTGTTAGCCTCTGGAGAAATGTGTGAACCATGGAAGGACAGAGAAGTCACATCCATCCACTCCCATGCCAGGTACATGAAGATGAGGTCTCACATCTACAGAGTGATACAGGTGGCAACAGGGTCCTGTATCTACTCAGAGTCCTATGGGGGACCAGAAGAGATTGAGGGGGCTGGGGTTGTGGCACATGTGAGGTTCTGGGTTCGATTCTCAGCAGCACATATAAGTAAATAAGTAAAAATAAAGGTCCATTGACAACTAAAATTAAAAAAATATATAGAGATAGGAACCCAAGCAGTATAGGTGACAAAGGCCTTGAGGTGGGCAAGGTGGCACTATGACTTAATTATGGTTTGTCCCCTCCAAAACTCACATTGGAGTATAATCCCCGTTACGAGGTATTAAGAGACTAGAAATTAAATCTGACAATGGTGTTTAGAGATGGGGCTTTGGAAGGTGATTAGGATCAGGTAAGTCATCAGGTGGTGCCTCATAATTCAATACTGGTGGCTTTATAAGATGAGAAAAAGAACAGGACATGTGTGCTTCCTGTGTCTCTGCGTTTGATGTCCTGTGCCACCTCAGGACTCTGCTAGCAAGAAGGCCATGACTAGATGTAGTCTCTTGACCTTGGACCAGGACTGTGAGCCGAAACAAACCTCTTTTCTTTTTCACATACTCAGTCTATGGTATTGTGTTACTAGCAACAGAAAACAGACTAAGACTGGTAGAGAGACTTCTCAGATGGGAACCTCTACCCCCTCTCAGTCCCACCCCTGGCTCTGTCCTAAACCTCAGCCACCTACCTTCCTCCAGGCCTGTAGACCCTTGCTCAGAGATCCCAGACTGCCTAGCCATGGTAAGGACTCCTGGGGGTCTGCTGGCCACTAGCTCACAGCCTGGCTTTGAAAGCCAGCTGTCTCCTCTACAGAATGGATTCCACAGCCAGGACCTGGGAAACCTTGGTTTGAAGACAAGTCCTTAAGGAGAAATATCCCACCTCCTCCCTACCTACCCAGGAGACTGACCAGGCAAGCAGACCCAGCTACCCATATCCTAACCTCCTCTGCTCTGCTCGGATCATTCCTCCTGGTTTCTGCATTGCTGTGCTCATCCAGGCTTCCTCAGCCATCTGAGGCCGGGTCAGCGGGTCCCCTCTCCCTGGGAGCTACTAGCATTACCCGTCCCCTGGGATTCCCTGCACCCAGCTGCTACTGAGCCTTCCGTCAGCCCTCTACCTGCCTCTCTCCTGCAAACCCCATTCTTTCACAGACCTGTGGCAGTATTTTGGCCCTGCCCTTGTAGTTTCTGAGAGTGTGACGGGGCTCCTGTGACCCACAACTGCAACCCTGCCTGTCAGACCAGCTTTCTAGGGCTCCAGTTTAGTGACATTGACTTTGGGAGTAATTGGCGAGGAGGGTTGCTGATAAAGCAGAAATGAGAAAATACACACAAGTACAACAATTAATTTTTCCAGGATCAGGTGTAGAGTGTAAAAAGAGTGCTGGGAAAGGCATTGTGTTACTTGGACGGCGGATTTGCAGGTAGGACTACCGAGGGGCTCTTCTGGTTCCTTTTAAACCATGCCACATAGATATAAATAAGCCGTCTGTACAGTCCACACAAAGCACCCATGACACCAGCACCCATTTCTGAGGGATTCTTAGTGTCACCAATTCTCTACCATTTGGACCTGTTGTCCTAATCAAAGATGGCTGCATCAGGATGGGCACTGTGTTATTCCGTTTTCTGTTTACTATAACAAATACCTGAGATAATCAAGAAAGAGAAAAGATTTATTTTGGTTCACAGTTTTAGAGGATCCAGCCCATAATCAGGTGGACCTATTGCTTTTTGGCCTCTGGGGAGGGCGCTGGAAGGCAATGGTGGGGAGCTTGTGGCAGAGCAAAACTGCATATTTCATGGCTAGAAAGCAAAAGAGGGATGAGGAAGGGGCCAGAATCTCCCTACACATTTTTTTTTTTTTTTTGGTACCGAGAATTGAACCCAGGGGCACTTAACCATTGAGCCACATCCCCAGCCCTTTTTTGTATTTTATTTTGAGACAGGGTCTCCCTGAGTTGTTAGGGCCTCTCTTGGTTGCTGAGGCTGGCTTTGAACTCACAATTCTCCTGCCTCAGCTTCCTGAGCTACTGGGATTACAGGCGTGCGCCACAGTGCCTCACTAGGCCCCACCTTCTAAGGGTTCCATCATCTCCCCTTATTGCCACCCTGGGTACCAAGCCTTTAACACATGCCCCACTTGTTAAAAGACTGTAAAGAAGATTTTATTTAGGACCACTGCAATAGGATTTTGTAGCTCGGGAAAGAGATTGAGCTCAACTCTGAATATAGTATGGGCAGTGGGAATTTATACCCAAGGGGCAGGGTAGGGGTGAGTAGATGGCATATTCTAAAGAAAGATGCATCAGCGGTAAGGGGGATTCTGGCTAAGCTGACCTAACAGGATCCTTGCTGAAGACAGGTCAAGGTGATCAGACATCACCTTGGAGATGGTGGAGGATGAGGAGCCTGATGGGATATTGAGTGTGATCAGATATCATGTGTGGGGAGGAGATCTTGCCAAACTGATATAGCAAGAGTCCTTGCTAAAACTGGATTTTGCCAACAAGTGCACAGATGGGCCTAGGAGAAAGTGTAGAGTTGGCTAGGGTTTGGTTTTAAGCAGAAAATCTTTGTCAGCAGCTACTTTCCTCCCAATATCCATCCTCCCCTTTGACTCTGGTGAAGAATCTCAATTGTTAACTGGGTACATTGCCACCCAGCTGACCCCCATTGAAGGTAAATGTGGCCAAGTGACTACCTTTTGAATATTAAGATGGCAGTGGAATTCCTGTGTGGAACTTGAGAAGCCTCTCTACAAGGGGGCCACATGTCCTTTGGACCCTGCCTCCCTGGTGCTACCTGGAGCCTGAATGAGATTGTGGGCTCCATATTTGTCCTGGACAGCCTAGGAAGCCACATTTTTACATGACAGGAAAAAAGCTATCTCATTTAAGTTGCTATTTTCCAAGTCTCAGTTACTTGTCACCAAGTATGGTCTTCACTGTTCTGTCTCCAGACCCACCGAAAGCAGAGGCCAGTGAGGTCATCTGATGCATGGGCTGCTGTGGGGTGGGGGCTCTTTCATGGTAGGGAATCCTGGCCCAGTGGGGGCCTTGGAGAATGTGAATACACAGTCAGAGGAAGCAGGATGGAGGAAGGTACCCGGAGTCGCGTGGGGAAGCAGGGGCCACGGGGCAGCAGAAGTCACAAGTGGACAACCAGAGGGAGTCGGGGGGTGAAAATAGCAATATCAGAAGCAAAGCAGAGAGGAGCTGAGTGTCCCCAAAGCCAGAGCCCCAGAATGTGCAGCACCCTGCAACTGAGAACCTACATTAACCTGGTCACCACAGTCACCAAATCTCCCAAAGACATTCCCATTCTTTGGGACAGTATTTGTTTTCCTCAATGAGGTTCTTACAATGAATCTCTCAAGTCCATGAGTGGGAGTCTATCTTTTGGCACCTGAAAGAACGTCATCCATTCTCGCCTTGAACTTCAGATCAGACCACAGTCACCATGTCACAAGAGTGAGTACCTTTTGGGAGGACAATGGGTCAGGAGATTCAGTCTAGTCCCAGAGATGGCCACCACACAAGGATACATGGCATAGCCTTTCTCATTCTTGATCCAGCTTTGTCCCTCCAGAGAAGTAGCAATGTCTCTAGCCAAAGAGATGCTTATGTACTGATCACCAAGATACCACCACCACCATCAGCACCACAGAGCTGAGCTGCTCCCTGGGGTGGGAATGAAGCAGCACGAAGAGAAGGAGCCCCGCACACAGGGATGCAGGTTTTTCGTCCCCACTCCACCCTTTAACCAGGTGCAGGAACCCGCACAGATTTTTAACTCTCCTGAAACTCAGGTTCCTCAAGGGTCAAAACAGAAAGGACTAACTGCATCATTCAGGTCTGCTGTGATAATGGCGATGAGGAAGCAGCCCAATGCCCGGCACATAGTAGATGCTTAATAAAAGCTTGAGTGTTTTTCTTCCTGCCAAGGCAACAAGGACTTGGAAGGAGAATCTGTATCTCCATCTGTCCTGAGTCAGGGGAAGAAAAGCTGTCACATAGGCCCCCAAACAGGCACAAGCTTTCCCTGCCACTTCCCAGAACAGCAGTAGGGCACAACAGGGCAATTGCAATCAGCCTTTTTCCGAAAGGTCATCATCTGGATTTACTTTCACATTCTTTTAAATATATGTACATGATTTATAAACTTTTGCCAAGCAGTTTTACATACAGAACCGACTCTGTATTCTGTCACAGATTTCTTAAATATGGTTGTAAACTTAAATTAGGATATTAGGCTATAATGACAAATGCAGCCCTCTTCCATAAAACCCTGATTCTCTAACTACTAGAATATTTGCTTTAATGAAAAGGGTCTTACAGGCACTCCAGACGCCCAGCTGATCTTTATCCTGGTCCTTACACTAAAATCTCCTCACTTTTTCCACAAAAACCCTGGTGTGGTCCGGCCAAAGTATACAAGCTTTCAAACACACACACACACACATACACACACACACACACATGCATGAGTGCGCACGCACACACAAACACACACACATGCCTAAGGTAGGCTTATGAGAAAAATCTGGAATGTCTTGGAGCTTTTTCTTTTTTTTTTTTTCTTTTCAATTACAGCTCAGTAAAAATGTCCTCATAAAAGTCCTAGGTAAGCAATTGCTTTGCCAGCAGGATGAGGCTACCCACAGCCCAGTGAAGCCTGTTTGGTGTGATTAGGGGAGGAAGGGCAGAAAGCCAACGTTGGTTCCTTCACCATCCCCCCTGGCCCCTGCCTCCCTCCCCCCTTCACATACACCACACAATGAGCTCCTCTAAAGACCTGAGCACAGCCGGTCCAAGAGTTCCTGCTTTCTGAAGCCTACAAGTGTGTCTAGCCAAGAGGCCAGAAGTGGGTAGGCTCTCTATCAGGCAAAATATTTGGAAAATACTTAATGGCTATGTTTTTTCATTCCTTTCCCCTATAGGCAAGTTCCCTAGTACTAGAATTGGCAAACAAAATACAAGACAACCAGTTCGATTTCAATTTCACAAAAGCAAAAAAGTATTTTTGATTAATTGATTGATTGATTTTTTTGAGGCAAGATCTTGCTAAGCTGCCGAGGGTCCTCCTAAGTTGCTCAGTCTGGCCTTGAACTTGTGATCCTCCTACCTCTGCCTCTCAAGTTGCTGGCATTACACTACCACTTCTGGCACAACAAATACTTTTTAACATAAATATGGCCTGAATATTGCATGAGACACACTAAAAAAAAATTTATAAATCAGTCCACCCTACCTGGAAGTCACTTCACCATTATGATTCCCAGAGAAATGGGAAAAGGAGGTCAAATCCAGTAGGAGGAGGCCAAGAAGATATTCTGGTAAGAGAGGAAAAGAAAGTGGATTGTCAGTCAGCTTCTCACTATTGTAACAAATACCTGAGGTAACTTAAAGGGAGGAAAAGTTTGTGTTGGCTCACAATCTGGGAGGTTTCTGGCCATGGTCAGCCAGGCAGTCAACTCTTTGGGGGCCAGTGATGAGGGCAGGGTATCATGGCAGAGGAAGCTGCTCCTCTCAGGAAGCAGAGAGAGAGAAACGGGCAGGTACTAAGTTCCTGTTCAAGGACACAGCCCTAAGAACGCAGCTTCCTCAGCTAGGCCTCATTATTTAAAGGTTCAACAACCTCCCAACAGGGAGGCTAGGGACCACGTCTTTAACCCAAGGGCCTTCGGGGGACATTTCAGATCCAAACAACAATAGAGGATGGTTGAAGAAGATGGGACTAGAGGAAGCAGCAGCTGGCAAAAAGGCCTATGGGTAGGGATGCCATTCTCTAAGACAATGTCCCAGACAGAGGTGGGCTGCTCTATAGACCCAGGGAAAACTGAACAGGAGAGTCAGGGGTGAGGTTTTGCTCTTTACCTATTTAGTTTCTGGAAGGAGATTATGGTGCACTCATATAGGTGAGCAGCAGCGGTAATTGAAGGGGCCCCACAACATCAAGGCCCCTCCCCACCTTGCCTCCTGCAGTCAGCCCCCAGGTACATCATAATCCATCTTGAGCAAGAGAGAGGATTCAGAGAGCCTGAGTTTTTAGCTGTGAAGAGACTGTGGTCCTGTTGTTTAGCCATTAAGTGTCCTCAATTCCCAGTAGGGTGACAAGGGCCATGCACAGAAGGTTAGAAGAGATAAAAATAAATGCCCCTTTTCTTCATACATCCCAGTGCAAAGAAAAGCAGAAGATGAGTACACTGGCATTACATGTCTGGCTGGTCCCTCTGCTTCTAGAATACTTCCCAGATCACACTAGGTGCTCGATCATTATTTGATGTACGGAAATGGGTAGAATGAGTGGATTTTTGACCTGATCTGAGACTGATTGTAGCAGTGAGGGTCTCTCAGGGTCTGAAGCCATGCTTACTGACACCCCCTCTCTCTCAAGACTGGCCTTGGGGACAATATGAGACCACGTCCAAAGACACCCAAGTAGTGATAGCTTTCCTCACCCAATCGACCAGCATCTTGTGAAGGTCAGACATATGCTCAGAATCAGAATGTCAATAGTGACATTCTAAGTAAGGTCTGGTAAGTACTTTGTCTTATTTCATTTATTCCTGAAGAGACAAATCCTCAGAGTCAAATTCATCAGCTGATCCTTTATAATCTATCATCTTTACAATCTTTTACAATCTGACCCACTTCTCACGACCCCTGCTGCTCCCACCCTAGACCAAGGCAGCCGGCATCTCTTGCCTGCATATCCAGAATAGTCTCCTCAGGGGCCTCCCAGGCCTCTACTTTTGTTCACTGTATTCCATTCTCCACCCACCAGTCAGACTGTGCTTTTTAAAATGCAAATCAGATTGTATAACCCTCCTCCCTAGAATAAAATCCAAATTCCTTACGGTAGCCTACAAAGCCCAATGGACTCTCAGCTCCCATCTGCTACCCCTCTCCCTCCCGGGGATTCCAGCCGCACTGACCTTTGAATGCCTTAGAGCTCAGGCTAGGCTGCTCTCACAGACACCAGAATACAGTGACTTAAACAGACAGCTGCTCATTTTTCTTGTGTGACTGCACAGAGGTAGGCAGGCAGTCTAGACAGGCTGGGCAACTTAACCCCACAAGGTCATTCAGGGGCCCACTTTCCTTCCACCACATTGCTCTGTCACAGCCACACCTGTACTCCATGGCTTCCTACTGTTGCCACTTCCTGGGTGCTTCCGCCTCCCTTCTCTACTCCTTAAGCCTCCTCACCCTCTGTAAGAAGTCCCCTTAGGTTTAAACCATCCCTGGTGACTTCTGCTCAGTGTTGGTTCCTGACTAGTACAGGATCCATGTATCAGAGTCAACCCCTTCCTAAAATTGAGCTTAGTCTAGTCTGTGTGTTATCATTTCTCTCCCTAGCAGACAAAGCCCCATAATTTTTTATTTTAATTTTTATTTTTTGCAGCACAGGGGATAGAATCCAGAGCCTTGCACATGCTAGGCAAGTGCTCTACCACTGAGATATATCCCAAGCCCAAAACCTCTGAAATTTAACTGGGATAGGCTCAAAGCCCCTGTCATGATGAAACTGTCTTGCATTGGCTAATGCCTATCCTGGAACTAACATGTCCACAGCAGTTTGGAATAGCTCTCTCAGTACAACAGGTGCTTGCTGAGTATCTACCAGGTTCATAAGTGATCAGTATATTATTACATGATAACATTCATTTAGCATTCTTTGTCCAGTGCCAAAGCTCACTTCCTCCTAAAAATCTTTTCTGTGCCTATTGGCTTTTTTGAGCAGCCCTCACCCCTTATATATTCCCATCCCAGCCCTCATTCATGGAAGGGTTGGCATGGGCTCAGAGATCTGTCTCCCCGCTAGACAGTGATGTTCACCTAAGGCAGGCCTTTCTTTCCTGCCTCCCTGTCCTGCTGCCTCTAGAGCACAGCCTGGACACCGAGTAGGGCCTCACCTCATAAATGTCTGCTGGATCCACTAGTAGATTCCAACCCTCAGTGGACTGCTAGTTTAATTCTCCTTGGGGATTTGCTAATCTATCTAGTGGAGCTAAGACAAGTACCCCAGTTGAGGGACAGAGGGAAAAGAACGGTGATGACTAGCATGTCTCAGTTTATTGCAAGCCAAGAGCTTTACATACATTATTTTATTTAATCCTCGTGATAACCTGCAGTTGGATCCTGTTATTATTCCCAACATACAGGTGGGGGGACAGCTCAGGGAAGTTCACGCACTTTCAATACAGAGCTAAGTAGCAAAGGCAGGATTTGAACCCAATTCCTTGAGTTCTCAGAGTGCATATTCTTCATTCCTGTGCTCTCCTGCCACCCCCATGCAGGCAATCACCCTGTCAACCCTCATCAATGTCACTGTGATGTGCTAACAGGCCGTGAAGGGGAAACAGCTGTCTATCTGTAAAATAAACAAGCTCGGTATGTAGTCAGAGGTGCTAATGGAGACACAATTGACCGATTTGCTGAGATCACTGACAGGCTGGAGCAGGACTGGAAAGGCATTGGTCCCCTGGGAGATAGGGAGTCTGAGGGGGACCCCTGCCCACAGCACATGCACGGGGCCCTAAGGGCTCACAGCCCTCCAGCAAAAGACCAGCAGCAGGCATTCCCAGCGTTTTGACAGACAGGAATAAACAGAGGTATCGATTTCAGAGAAACATCCTGGGTCCTTAGGCCTTCTGTCCAAACACCACGTCCTTATATAACTCAGACATCAAAGTCAAGAATGACAGCTCTACCACAGACATAGCCTGGACAACTGCCAGCAAACTCCCAGGCAAGCCACAGAAACCTCCAGAAGCACCCACACCAAGACTTTTTGGTGCTAGGGACTGAGAACAAGGAAAGGGATGTGATCATCTGAGTGTCCTCCTGGCGGGAGGAAGGTGGGTCAGGCCTGGGCAGGGAGACAAATGGAAGCCCTCAGCCCATATTCCTCTCACCACAAGGACGCGTCCCATTTTCACTGATCGAGACCTGAGCTGTCCTGGATGAGGGCTACCAGCCCCGCGGGGCTACTGAGCCCTTGAAATGTGGCTGGTCCAAACTGAGATGGCTGTAAGTTTAAAATACTCATAGAGGGGCTGGCATTGTGGCTTAGTGGTGGAGCACTTGCCTAGCATGTGTGAGGCACTGGGTTCGATTCTCAGCACTGCATATAGATGAATGAATAAAATAAAGGTCCATCGACATCTAAAAAAGTATTTTTAAAAAAGATACTCATCCAATGATTTAGTACGAAAAAGGAATAATGCTGGGCTGAGGATATAGCTCAGTTGATAGAGTGCTTGCCTTGCATGCATAAGGCTGTGGGTTCAACCCCCAGCACCACAAAAACAAAACAAAAAATGCCAAATACTATGTTAATTATCTTTCATATTGATTACATGTTGAAATGGTAATATTTGGGGGGTATTCAGTTAAATATGTTATTAAAATTAATTTCACCTGCTTATTTTTACACTTTTAAATGGAGCTAGTAAAAAATTTAAAATTACACATATGGTTTGCACTATATTTCTATTGATCATCACTGCTCTGTAGGATCAAAAATAAAATGATTCACTGAAATTCAAAGTTTAAAAATATGAATTTTTGGGGGCTGGGAGATGGCTCAGCCATAGAGCGCTCGCCTAGCACGGGCAGGACCCGGTTCAATCCTCAGCAGCACATAAAAAAAAAAAAAAGGCATTGTGTTGTGTCCATCTACTCCTAAAAAATAATTATTTTAAAAAATATACGAATTTTTATCAAAATACAAATAAATGAAAACAATTAAACACTAAAATTTCCCTGTATATTTTCAGAAGTTTTTTTTTCTTCTAAAATATTCAGTTTCCATTAAAATTAACAGGGAATACATCATATTAGATATCAAAGTTTTAATCAAAATCATCTAAATGAACTTGAAAATCTCATTTTTTGGAAAATTTTGTTAAATCCTATAAAATATTGTTATAAAAGTAAGTATATTGGCTAGTAGGTTTGTAAGTATACTTACAAACCTACTAGCCAATTTAAAGGAAAGGCACTGTGAGTCATACTTGCTACACCTAGACATATATATATATATATATATATATATATATATATATATATATATGAATATTATGAAGTGTTGGATATACCAGAAGACTTCTCAGCTATTGCACATGTGTTGGAATGCCAAGTTCATTCTAGAGCATCTTAGAGCCAAGAGGTATGAGACAAAATGGCCGCCTCTCACTCCAGATTCTGTTTAGTGGCCAGGCTTTATTTTTTTCTTTCTTTTTGTACCAGGTAGCGAACCCAGAGGTGCTCAACCATTGAGCCACATCCTCCCCAGCCCTTGAAATCCTCCTGCCTCAGCCTCCAGGCCATTGGGATTATAGGTGTGCACCAACACTCATGGCTTACAGTCCAGATTTGACAAGCAAAATTAGCTGTCTTGCATGAAGGTGCTTCCATGGCTCAGGTCCTCCTCACATTCCAAAGCAGCATCTACCTCCATTGAACAAGAGAAAGGATATGACTTCTCTGTGGCTTGGATGGTGTCTGTCACAAAACCTCATAGATACAGGTCATGCTTTGCCAGTGATGACAGCCAGACCCTAATGGCCCTCTAAAACTGCAAACTCAGAATAGGGCCTTCTGTTTCCAGGATCTATGGATGATCCTCTTTAGGAGTGTCAGAAAATTCTCCTCTTGGATAAGTTACAGGAAAATGACTTGGAGGCCTTTTTTAATGAGAAAGAGAAGTCCCTGGGCTTAGTTTACCTAGAGGTAGAGACAGAGGACGCTGGACCCCTCTGCTTTGTGTTAAGGGAAGATGAATCCAGAGGCTCTTGACATCATCACTAGAGAGGCAGGTGAGAGGCCATGGATGCTGACAAAGGCAGCTATGGCAATAGTACATCCAGAGAGGAGCCTCACAAACATGGCAGGCACAGAGATAGAGAGGAAGGGAAATTCTCTGGGGATGGGGCTCAGCTGACAATTTTTGAAAAACAGGAGGTTGTATACTGACTGTGGAGCTACCTCCTTCTCTGTGCTGTGGTCCCTTCTGTCCTGTTCCCCTCCATCCCACACAATGGCCTTGTGAGTGGGAGTGAAGCCAGAGGGTGCCAGTGAGGGAGAAGAGCATGAAGGCCACAGCAGAATGGACTTGGGTGTAATGACTCAGACCTCGGCTGGGGTGAAACGTCCTTTGAGATGGAAGGCCTCTGGGCAGCCTGCCAAGCATGGGCCTCAGTTTGTTTGTTTTGCTTTGATTTTTGTTTGTCTTTGTTTTTTTGAGACGGGGATCTTTATAAATTGCCCAGTTTGGCCCTGAACATGTACTTCTGCTACCTCAGTCTCTGGGTAGCTGGGATTATAGGCATGGGCTACAATGCCAGGCTCTGTTTTTGTTTTGTTTTGATTTGAGAGAAAAGTGTGACCTCTAGGACAGGAGAGGACTTCAAGCCATTGGACCCTGGGCTGTGTTGGCAGGGATCTCTCTGCTCAGGGCTCTGGCAGGACTCAGCCGCCACACACATTCAGGTATACATATGGCCCTAAAGGCTCTAGATCTTTTGGACTCAGAAAAGTTTGAGTGGAGAATGGTAAACTTCAGGTATTAGCCTCCTATTGCTGTTATAACAAATTAGCACAAACCTAGTGGTTTAAAATAACACAAGTCTATTATATTGTAGTTCTATAGGTCAGAAGTCTTGTACAGATCTCACTGGGTACTATAAAGTGAATGTGTCCCTCCAAAATCATCTGTGAAAGCCCTAATTCCCAACATGATTGTGTTTAGAGATAGGGGTGTTAGGACAGTATTAAGTTCAAGTGCGGTCTTAAGACTAGGGTCCTAATCTGATAGGATTGGTGACTTTGTAAGAAGAGAAAAATACTCCAGAGACCTGGATCACTAGCTTTCCTTGCACACTGAGGACAGGGAGAAGGTGGCCATTTGTAAGCCAGGAAAGAGTCCTCATCGTAAGTGAACCCTACTGGAACTTTGGGTTTGAACTTTCCAGCCTCCATAACTGTGAGAAATAGATTTTCACTCAGTCTGTGGTAGGTCAGTACAGCAACCTGAGCTGATTAATTATGCATGAGCCTAAAATCAAGGTGCTGGCAGAATCTTCCTTCTGGAGGTTCCAGAGAAGAATCCATTTCCTGGCCTCTTCAGGAAGAGAAGCTGTCCTCTGGTATGAGATCCTTTTTTCTGTCTTCAAAGCCAGCAACAGGGAGATGTGTTCTTCTCATATCAGACGATCCTTCTCTTCTGCCTCCCTCTTCCACTTTTAAGCAGCTTTCTGATTACGTGGGCCATCTGGATAATCAGTATAATCTCCCTATTTTGAGGTTGGATGATTAGTAGCCTTAATTCCATCTGCAACTTAATTCCCCTTTGCCATGTAATATAATACACTCACAAGTCCCAGGGATTAGGATGTGAGCATCTTTGGAGATGGAACATTCTGCTTCTCTCACCTTGACATTGAGGCTAAATCGGATTCTGATCCAGAGAAGTTGAACAAAGAAGAGTGTCTGCCAGTCTCTGAAAGTGGAGAAAGAAGAGGGTGAAAAGCCGACTCTAGAGAAAAGGAGTTTGCGGAGGAAAATCACATGGATCAAAGAAGGGGTGGTGGTACCATGTCAAACACTTTTGCTGTAGGTTAAATTCCTAAAAAGCTACATGAAAGTCACAGTGGACCATATTTTCCTGCACTAGTGGAGCTTGCTGTTGCACACATTCTGGGGGAATGTCCTTGGAGTTGGAACAGCTGGACACATCTCTGATTCCAGCTGATGGTTGCTGGCTCACTCCCATTCCAGCAGGATGGTATGCTGGCTGTTTCCCCATGAGGCAGCTTTGGGGTATCTACCCATCCCCTAGCTCTGCCCTTAGACTTATACAGAGAATGTGCTGT
Organism: Marmota marmota marmota; assembly: GCF_001458135.2. Classification (NCBI taxonomy): domain Eukaryota; kingdom Metazoa; phylum Chordata; class Mammalia; order Rodentia; family Sciuridae; genus Marmota; species Marmota marmota. The sequence goes on from NW_025999946.1 coordinate 4,245,144, forward strand.
TTCTTATAGGCCACTCCTCTGGCTATTAGAAGACACACCAGATGTCCCCTATACACACTCCCACTATATTCTGATAAAATCTTCCCAGGACTTCCTGAAGTTCTTTGTAATCTGTGATGTGGCTTTTCCACTCTTCTCCATCTTTGTTATTCTCTCTTTAGCATAATGTGTGAAGCCTTGGGAGAGGCGCAGGAAGGGGATTCATCATTTTTCTGGTCAATCATATTTAGGGTTTATTCTAAAGGAGGCTATAATCCAGCAACCTCCCAAATTCTTTTCTTGACTTTATTTACTTGAAGATCCTCCTGATGGTGTGAAATACTGTCTTTCATCTGTCTGTCTATCCGTCTGTCTATCACCTAGCTAGCTAGCTCACATGTCTTTAGATGTTTCATTTTCTGCCACTGGCACATCAAATCTTCAAAGGCTTCTCTGGTCTCTTCAGCCCTTGACTTGGGCTGAAAGGTCCCTTCAGACTCCTTGCTAGAAAGAAATCTTTCTCTAGTCTCTGTCAATTCCAGCATCTCTGTCTGACTCCCTCAGTTCTTAGGATAATTGCAGAAGAGTCTTTTGACTCCAGCACTTGAAACAGAGATACACAGAGATATTCAGATCCTGATATTTTGACCTCATTGCAAACTCAGATTCTGTGTCTTTTCCTTGTAAATATTCTTTGTACCAAGAAATTAACAAAAGCTAAACAATCCAGAAGTTTCACAATGAATAACAGTAATATAAATAATCACATAAATAAAAATAGCAGTAATAACCCTGCAAGTTGTGAGGAGGGTCTTGGTTTGCTGAATAAAACTGCAAAGGATAATACAATGATTTCAACATAAAAGACCATGTTAACTGAAGGATGTAGGAGAATGGTGTGCCCCTCACACACCCCCAAATCTCTTACACATTAAATATGCCCCTAAAGAAGGTGACAAGGAGATGGGTAAGAATAGAAAACCATGTCATTCATTATAAGGAACTATAGCAAGCCCTAATTTTACTAGAAAATTAAAGGGGAATGTGTGGGATTCTGTCCCTCAGCATTAAAAAGCAGGGCTTGAGGGGCTGGGGGTATAGCTCAGTGGTAGCGCTTGCCCAGCACAGGTGAAGCACTGGGTTTGTTCTTTAGCACCACATAAAAATAAATAAAATAAAGGTTTTGAGTCCATCTACAACTAAAAATATTTTTTAAAAATATTTTTGGGGCTGGGGTTGTGGCTCAGCGGTAGAGGACTTGCCTAGCACATGTGAGGCCCTGGGTTTGATCCTCAGCACCACATATAAATAAATAAATAAAATAAAGGTATTGTGTCCAACTACAACTAAAAAATAAATATAAAAAATATTTTTAGGGCTGGGATTGTGGCTTAGCAGTAGAGCGCTCGCCTAGCATGGGTGGGACCCAGGTTCGATTCTCAGCACCACATAAAAATAAAGGCATTGTGTTGTGTCCATCTACACCAAAAAAATAAATATTAAAAAAAATAAATAAAATAAAAAATATTTTATAGTAGATGGACGCAATACTTTTTTAAAATTAATTTTTAATTTATATATGACAGGAGAATGCAGTACAATTCTTATTACACATATAGAGCACAATTTTTCATATCTCTAGTTGTATACAAAGTATATTCACACCATTCGTGTCTTCATACATGTACTTTGGATAATGATATCCATCACATTCCACCATCATTGCTAACCCCCTCCCACTCCCTGCCCTATCTAGAGTTCGTCTATTCTTCCCATGCTCCTCCTCCCTACCAATACCTTTATTTTTATTTTATTTTATGTGGTGCTAAGGATTGAACCAGTGCCTCATAAGTGCTAGGCAAGTGCTCTACCAACTGAGCTACACCCCCAGCCCTACAACTAAAAATATTTTAAAAAAAGAAGAAGAAGAAGGGCTTGGGACACAGACATAGACACACATGCTCCCTGTCTCTTGCTGTATGCTGCTATGTGCTGCCTTGGGATTCTACTAGTAAGAATCACCATCACCAGTACTGAGCCAATGCCAGTGCCATAACCTTGAAGCTCTAAAAGTGTAAGCTAAATAAATCTTTTCTTTAAAAAGTTTTTTTTTTTTTTTTTTAAGGAGAGTTTGATGGGGGTTGGGGGTAGACCCTGGAGCAAAAAAATAAAAATAAAAATAAAATAAAAAGAGTCCATGAGGAGTCAATGAGGCTGGAGGGTGAAAAAGGAACAGCTAAGAAGAGAAACTTGCCACATGTGTAAGTCCAGCTACTTAAAATGCTAAGGCCGGAGGACCACAAGTTCAAGTCCAGCTTAGGCAACTTAGCAAGACCTTGTCAAAAGAAAATAATGTTTAAGAGGGTTGGGGATATAGGATATAGCTCAGTGGTAGAGTACTACTAGATTCAATCCCCAGTACCCACCCTCCCCAAAAGAGGAAGAGGAGAAAACAAAAGAGATTTGCAAATGACTTAGGAATGTTAAATTGGGAATATTTTCGGCATACTAATACCATGTAGCATTTTTTAAATGCTTACCATGTATCAGGCACTGTTCTGAGTACTTTCCAACCTTTATCTCATTCTATTATTATTATTATTATTATTATTATTATTATTATTATGTTTTGTTTTGTGGTGCTGAGGATTGAACCCAGGGCCTTGTGCATTTGAGGCAAGCTCTCTACCAACTGAGCTATATCCCCAGACCTCTTTCATTTAATTCTCATAACAACAAAAGAGGATGGCATTATGATCCTTATCCTCACTGAAGCCTAGAAGGGTTGGGAACCTGGTGGGGAGACTCACAGGAAGTGGCATAATGCAAACTACTACCAATGTCAAGTGATATGACATTTCTCAGAATATCATATCACTCTGCATGATATGGCGTCCATTCCATCAATCCCTCAGCAATGGCTCTACATACTCTCAGAAAAGACTAGAACAGAGAGTTCTTCTCCATGCTGGATGCTCCCAGCTGTGCCATGAGATTATGTGCCAGCAGACAAACCTCCCCTGTACTAGCCATTCTAGGACATTCTGGCCCCCAGACACCTGGCCTTGTCCATCCCAAGAAAACAAAGCCGGGAAATTCCTGTCTCTGCCCTGGTGGCCATATGTCTTATATCTGTGACTATACTGGGAACAGCATATGAGCTCCAGGTACAGGACTTCCTAAGTCAAAGGTTTCAGGTCACACCAGCGAATCATTTTGCAAGCAAATGCCGCAGGTCTCCTCTCAGATTGGACAGCACACAAGGTCAGCGTCAGCAGATCTGACCCTAAAAATAGGCCCTCTGATTCCAGTCAGGGTGGCCGGGTGTGTGGCTGCCACGCGCCCCAGTACCTCTTGACCCAGCCAGGCCCAGCGCACACAGGTAAGGCCCTTGGGTGGGGAGGGTGGCACCTCTTGGGTTCATCCAAGTGTTCTTTGGAGGCTTGGGAGTGAGGACTGGAAGCCCCCTTTCCTCTGCTCTGGAGCTGTGGAGAACAGCTGACATCCTTTCAGTATGAAAGGCTTCTTGCTACCCCAGCATTTTCCAGAGACACAATGGAATTTTCTCCGTCTTCTTCCTTCTAAATCTATTTTCAGTTCGATGGCCATTTCTAAAGGGTGACGGGATGGGTCAAAGCTCATGAGGCCCTTTCTGAAGTACTGGACGTCATTGTATTGTATTTCACATTCCAACATGTGTCTATTTAGCCTGTGGAGAGGTAAAAATCTTGAGAGGGTGTGTGGCAGGACAAATAGAGGCACTTGAGTGACTTGGACTGTGTGTAGGGCAGCACAAATGACAAAGAAGTACATAAATCCTCAGGATGAGAATTCTCCGTCTGTTCTGGGTAATGCTAAGCATCATTTGGACAGACTCTTAATGAATATTTTCCCAGTCTCGGTGGGAGGATGGGGCTGCCCTGGTAGAGATGGGGGGGTGGGTCATGGAGGGACTGAGCCACAGGACCAAGACAGCACTGTGTGTGGGTACGAAGAGCCCTGTGTCTCAGGGCTTTCCAATTAGACTCTGGTATCCTTCTCCTGTGGCCCCAAATGTCGCTCACAGGCCTGGAACCTCAAACTGTTGAGACTACAGGGCTCTGACTGTTCAGGAAAGCTCAAAATATTTGAAGGGGGAAAACTCCCAAGAATGAAGGGAGGGGATGTGAGGAACATGTCTGGAGAGGCCACCAGCCCCTGCGGGTCTCTAATATGGATGCTCTTGCTCTTTCTGTTGCCCTGACATTTTCTTTATGGTTCCTCCTTGTTTTCATCATGAGATAATCATTTTGGCCCCACCAATAAATCAGAGGACTCTGACATTTATAAGCAACACTTAAAGGGCTTCTCAGCTGAGTCCTTTACAAGGCAAGCCTTGGACTTAGGGTGGGAAGGGGGAGAGTTAGGGGAAGGTCAGTTAGTCCTGAAGCCTCTTCAGAGGCAAAAGCAATCTGTGCTGAGTATGATGGGAAGGCATGGGTCCTCAGCCACTGATAAGTTGGAAGTCCTGAATTGGGACATTTCAGCCATAGGGCAATATCTGGGTTGGAGAGGAATTGGGATCCTGACTGAAGGTGATTTTCCTGTGCCTGTTGTCAATTCCAGGTTAGATAAGAAGCATAAGGGAGGCTGGAAGTTGGAGGCTGGGCTATTAGCATTTCCTGGTAACCCTACTGAGGCCCAGGGGGGTCCAGCTGGGAAGGGGGCAAGCTGCCCTCCACCAGCCACGGAGCAAGGGCTGGCCTTCTCAGACACTGCAGTGCTTGTGAACTGGCAATGTTTCCTGGTGCTACCCATGTGCCCAGCATGGCTCTAAGGGTTCTCCCTGTTAAGTATTAATTCCTTTCTTTTATGACTGATGGTCGTCACTGACCTCATTTTCAGATCAGAAAATGGAGGCACAAAGAATTAAGTGGTTTGCTCCAGGTCATAGAGCCTGGATGGTGTTAGGGCCTGGAATCCAATGTGTCTTAGAGTCTGACAGTGTCAACACTGAGGCCTGGAGCCCCTTGACAGGGTGAGAGGCAGTAGGGGCATCTCACTTTGCTGCTCCAACCTGGCCCCTCCCCCAGGGAGGCCTGGGCTTGGGAACAGCTGCACTGAGGGCCGGGGCCAGGGATCAAAGCTCTGTTTGTCCTCCTCAGCCTGACTACAGAGTTGACGGTATTTAAATTTCTGCTTCTGGTGACCCTTGATGGTTCTGGGCTCTTGTCTTCCACAGTAAAGAGGAAATAATGACTCATAGCAGCCTAATATGGTCATTAGATATTAACTAGCCAGAGAGAGTCCTTTCCCTTACTCCTAAAACCCTTCCTTGCACTTCACACAGGAGTGAATAAGACCCATCACCCACAGGAGGATGTTCAGGCTCATTTATGTCCCATCTCCTCTGCCACAACTTCCGTACAGAGACCCCCTGCCCTGGCCAAATGGCTCCATTCGTCCTTCCCTTTATTGGACTCAAAACACAGCTCTACTGACCTCCTCGCTGCCTCCATGACCCTGCTCCATGAAACATTCTGAGCCCATGTTGATGCTTCAAGAGTTAGATTATCTCATTTAATCCAACAACCAGTGAGATGGATTGTATCTCCCTTGAAAACCCGAGGAAGCTAAAGCCCAGTATGTGAGGCTACAGGGCCAGTGAGAGCTCTTTTCATGACTTCATGCCACTCTGCATTCTGCATGGGGGAGGGGAGCACGCAAAATTGAAAGGCCCAGGCTCACTCTCTGGAACTCACGCCCTGTGATCAGGAATAGTGAATAACCTATTGACCCAGGTTGGGTGCTAGGCTGCTTGGACTGAGAATCCATTGCACCCTCTTACTAGCTTGGTCTAGTGCTTCTTAGCCTCTCTGACCCTCATTCATTTTCTCATTTGTAATGTGGGGATCGTAATTCCCCATCAAGGAGGTTTAGAGAGTAGATCATCACTGGCACACAACAGAAATAACCACCTGTGTGATCATTTCCCTGTGTCTGGCCAGAGCTTCAATTTCTCTACAAGCTTCTATAGCAGCAAGAAGCAGCAGCCTGAGAGGCTGGGCTGTAGCTCAGTGGTAGAGCACTGGCCTCGCTCGTCTAAGGCACTGGGTTGAATCTTCAGCACCACATAAAATAAAGGTATTGTGTCAATCTACAGTTTAAAAAAAATATATTAAAACAAACAAAAAAGAAGCAGCCTGAACTTCATGGCACCCAAAGACAGGCTTAGTGAGGAAGACAGACCTAGAACAGGAGGAAGAGAGGCCCATGGTGAAGGCCACACTCTCACACTGTAGGAAACCCCATGCCCTTCCCCAAAGAAGGCTTGTTCTGAGGTGACACTCAGTGGAAAATGGTTCTTAAAGAGTCCCTGTGCTGTGAGCGGCCAGCAGTGTTTCCAGAATCTCCAGAGGAAGCCAAGGCCCAGCTGCTCAGGAGTCAGGAACCACAACTGGCCTGGTCAGACATCAAGGCCCTTGTTTCCCTCATTGGAGCTCCTTCTCCATAGCCCACATGTCCATCCCAGTCCGCTCCCCTGTCTGAGAAGGAAGCCGAGTGTGAGGCTCTGGCCTCCTCACATTTCCGGGAGGCCCATCTCTGCCAAACCAAGATTGGGTAAATCAATTAAGAGTTCATAAATTACCACCCCCAAGCGCTTTGAAACCATTTGAAGAGTTAATCAAACAAGTTCATGACATCAACACCATTGTAGAAAGAATATTAAATTTCCTTTTAAAAGAAGGCTTTTCTGTTTTTTTAATAAAAGGATTTTATATTAATTCACATAATTGCCTCCTGTTAACATACTTGCCAGAATCCAAAAGGGGGAAAAAAAATCTGTTAAACTTGGATTATGTCTGATACATTAAGAATTAAATTATAGGCAACAAAAAATTCCTGGGTTTTCATATCCAAGTTTTAATTTTTAAAAAATCCACCAACTTTTATTTTCTAGTTGGGATCATTTGGGTAGATTTTAAATGAATAAAGACAAGTACTGACTTGTAGCAAATTAAAAATATGAATATATTTATGTATGGATACTGCTGCCAAATTCCATCCCCCCCACACCCCAGCAGTAGGTAATACTCTACTAACAGTCATTTACCCAACCACAATAACGCTTTTACTCTCCCCCTTCTTTAAAAGCACATTCCAAGCCCGACTTGGGTGGTGTCGTGTACACACGTTTCAAAGTAGACTTTTTCCCCACGACCCCAATGCATTAGCAACATAGATGTGAACAGATAACAGGATACCTTAGGAGGGAAGGCAAAATTTTTTTTTTTCCAAAAATTAGATTACAGACTGGTCTACTAGGCCAAAAGTCTCTAGAAGGAAAAGACCTCCCTGGTCCAGCCTGTCTCACCTCTGCCTGAATCCCTTCTCACACTGGCCTGGTCCAGCCCTGGGCACAGGGACACGTGAGCAAAGATTTGGAGGAAGGTCGGGGTCTAACTTGTGAAATCAAGTCAAGGAGGAACTGATGGTGCTTCCCATCCCCACCATGACCCCCACAGAGTTCCCCAGATGCTGGCTGATTTAATCTAAACAAACACTAGGCTAAGGGGAAGTCCAAGTCCCTGGCTCTGTCACCAAAGGGTGGGGGTGGAGAGGGGTACTGCCCACTGCATCTGAAATCAAAAGGAAAGAAGTTTCCAGAGGGATTTAGCTTCAGAACCCCACACTTGCAACAGTTTCTTCTGAGGCCCTATACCTGTTTTCTTTTTCTTAAAGAAATCATATGAGCTTCAAGACCCACACAGCCTGGACTTCCCCTGGATTCCCAGGAAATACGAGGGCCTAGACTGCCCTCCTACCAGAACTGAGGCCTGGCTCCTGTCCTCAGAGACCTCTAGGACAAGACCTGCCTTCTGAGTTTCCCACTTTACAGAAAGGCAACTGGAGCCTCAAGAGAGGAGTGAGGAACATTGTCCAGGCCTTGTCCCAAGGGCTGCCTTCTTGGGCCTTGGTCCACAGGTTTAGGGTGAGCATCTTCTACATATAGATTAATTCTAAAATAGAACTTTTGTTTTTAATCCCTCCATGTGCTCAACTAATACATGTTTACCACAGAAAATTTAGAAAAGATGGTTACTTAAAAAGAAGAAAACAAGGGCTGGGGTTGTAGCTGAGTGATTGAGCGCTTGACTTGCATGTGTGAGGCACTGGGTTCAATCCTGAGTACCACATTAAAAAAATGACTAAACGAAACGGGAATATTGTCCATCTACAACTAAAAAAAAATGTGTTTAAAAAAACAGAATAAAACAATAATCACAATTTTATTGGCCTCAAACAAGCATGTAGCCAGTGTTAACATTTTGGACATGTATTTTTGTATAATAATGGGAACATACTGTATATGTTGTTTCATAAACTTCTGGTCTCTTCTCTTCACTGGTACAAGACTTTTTCTTTTATTTCTCAGAACCACCACAAACATGGCTGCTCTGTACAACAGTTTTGCAGAAGGTTTAGGGTAACAGCAAGAGGGCTGATGCAGCCAGAGGGCATCACCAAGTTGACTTTGGGATTCCCTGCTACACTAGCTGCTGGATGTTTATCTCCTGGAATCTCTTTATACCGTCTCTGGTCCCAAACCCTCACCCACCAAAGGGCCCTCTCATATCCCTTCTGGAATATTCTAGAAAACTCAAAAACTCTTGTTTTACTATATAGAGCAATTTGTTCTCTGGGCTATTTCCTAGGTCTCCTGTCAGAGGGACCCTCAAACGGTGTTGTTGTTAAGTAAGAGGCCTGTACTGTGGGTCTTGAAAACGACAGACTTTCTTTACAAGCTCTTTCCTAAGCACGGCTTCCTGTCCAGTCTCTGCAGACTCAAGGGCTCCACTCAGAAATTTAATTTTCCCTCTGAAATGAATTATGCATCTCTCCACCGTACTTCTCCCATCTTCCACCTTAGAAAACCGAATAGTACAGGTTGGGATTTTTTTTGTGTTTTGTTTTAAAAGGCATCTTTACCCTTCCAGTTACAGCTCCATTTTATCAAAGAAACTCAGGGGGAATGACATGGGTAAATCCGAGTGTCCTCAGTGATTACAGGAGTCAAGAGAATGGAGCAGGCCCTGTCACCGCAGCAAGAAATAAAGAGGGAGTCCAGACTGTTCTGTTGGGCCAGCACAGTTAAGAAATACAGACATGGTTGTTTATTGTAAAATATGATTATTTACTGAAAGAAACCCAAAATAGAAAACAGGAAAAAAAGAACCCACCACTCATCCACAATATTAACATTTTGATGCTTTGTTTGTTTATTTGTTTTTCTAGTTTAAGAAACAAGAAAATGATATAAAATTTTGGTTTGGGGTTTATGTTTGGTATCAAAATTATTGTTTTGAATGCGAATCAAAATATTTCCTCCTTGGGCAGAGGAAACCTTTAACTAAATACAAACTGTGCCATCAAAAATTCCTGGAAATAACTCTCCAAAGCAAGGCTGCTGCTTCATGGAAGGAAAGGACACTCAGGCTTTAGTGGTCTGAGTACTGCTCAGCCTCTTACATTCTCTGCTATCACAATATATTTCTTTTTTTCTTCTTTAAATTTTTACCCTTAGTTAACAAGTAAGAATTGTGTATATTTATAGGATCTAACATAAAGTTTTCATATAGGCACACACCATATCCTTATATTTCTTAGTTTAGATTCCCTCAAAAGGAGACCCCAAGACCAGGATTTGGGTGCAAACTGTTTATCTGCAGGGTGCTCCAGGAAGTGTGGGTGGGGCGTGGGGATCCCAAGAGGAGGAAGGATGTGAGTGAGCAGGTCACCTCTCTGGGTAACTATGGGCTCTAGCACACAGAAAGGCCTCCGGGGAGAATGTGTGGGGAAAACTTTAAAACTGGTCCACTCAGGGTTGGGGAAGCTGGAGCGTTTATCTACCAACTCCTGCCCCTTGTTCATGGTAACTTCTGGAGTGTTAACTCTGCTCCTCCTGACCAACTTAAAGACCAAAAAATACCTTCCAGCAGGGAAACACAGCTGCTTGATGTAGAAAGCCACTTGTGTATAAGGAAACTGTCCACTAATGCTCCAGTGACCTGACACAGCAAGAAGAGCATCTGCTATGGCTGCCTACGCTTAGAAATCAATAGATTTCTTGCAAAAATATGACTTTCTGGCTTTGCATAAAATCAGAAAATCTGGGCTTGTACTCCTACATGGAAGGACAAGCTGCTGCTACCATCAGAGGGGACATTTACTCTTTATTGTACCACAGTCTCCACCACTCCCTAACGTCTCTAGCTTAGGTTCAATAGTCAAGTTATTGCTAGTGTTTTTTTTAACATCTAAACACTTCCCTCAGCTATGTTATCTGCCTGGCCCCTCCATGAAGGGGACAAGTTGCCTACCCTCGAGGAAGATGCTCACATAGGTCAAGCAGACCTCAGAGTTAGCATTTGATTTCCCAGGACCAAATCTTTAAACATGAAGCTGCAACAGGAACCCGGAGGCCTCTCTTGACATCTTGCCCAGCTCTCATTATGACATTTTAGCCTGTGATTGATATTGTATGTGTCACAGAGACCTTGGCAGTTAATCTCTGGGTCGAATCTATGGAAACCAAACAGAACAGATTTGTCTTCCCCTTCCATTCTGGCTGTGATCTGGAAAACAGACTCTCTTGGCCTCTCTGAGAATTAGAGATTTGGGAGCCATGCAGAGAGGGATGCACACAAGCCGCCTTTAGGATTTGGAAAGATTACAGGTCTGTGGTTTCTGGACGGCTCCATGCTTTGTTCTCTTCCCCCATCAAATCGGCACGACGGAGGATAATAGATCCCAGAGCTCCCTCTGCGTGCCAAGTAGCTCTGGGTAGACCGCACCACTTCCTCCTCTGTCTGGAAATCCAGCCGAGGCTTTCAGCACAGAGGTGGGGCCGGGTATGGCTCTCTCCGCAGTATAATGAAGGAGGACTGGCCTCACCCAGGGTGAGGTCAACTTCAGTGATCAAAAGAGACAGGCGGAGGTTTCAGAATGGAAACCTCCCTAAAATTGCCTCTTCCCAATCCTCCTTTAGTGGCAGGCAGGGTTCAGAAGGGCCTAAACCACCACATTGAGGTACACAGTGCCCAGCTTCTACTCACTTCACTACGAGAAGAGTGGGTACCATGGAGGGGCTAAGTTTCAGGCCTCTAGGAATTAAGGTCCCCATGGGCCTGCAGCAATGAAAGCTGTGACCATGAACTTAGGAGTTGGGGGCAGGGGGTCTGTGTTGGTTCCTGCAATAGAAGCTTCAGCCACCCCTTGAGATAATTTCTCCCTTCCCACCTGGAAACACCAGCAGACAGGTCTTAGAGTCAAGTTCAAGCCTGACCAACCACTGGCTGGAAGAAGCAGGGTTCATCCTATTCTGTGCTTTTCACCCCTGCACCTGCCTCTGGATCAGCCAGAGCCTCAGTCCTGCTTCAGCAGCTCTGGCTGAGTTCCCTAGCAAGGCCTCACAGGCCTTTGTCCTTCATTTACCCCTCACAAAACCATTCCTTTGTTCAACACATATTTCCCGAGCACTTTCTACACTTCAGACACTGAGGCTACAAGGATAAACACTAAGGAGGCTCGGACCAAGGTGGCCCAGCCTTTCTCCTTCAGGGCCTGCACCTGAATTTGGGAAAGCCAGACCTACCTCAATGAGAAGAATGGAAAGCATTTAGACTAAGCACTCTTAACTATCCTTCTCTACTGTTCCTTCATACACACAAACGCGCGCACGTGCATTTGCTTTCTCTGTGCATGTATTATATATATATATATATATGTGTGTGTGTGTGTGTGTGTATAAAATATATGTATATTATACATATATATTTCAGTATTGGGGATTGAACCCAGGGATGCTCTACCACAGAGCTCCATCCCCAGCCCCTTTTTTTTTTCCCAGAAGGGTTCTTATTCATTTGTCCAGGCTGCCCTTGAACTTTGGATTTTCCTGCCTCCAACCCCCCAGTAGCTGGGATTACAGGTGTGTGCCACCATGCCTGGCAGCTCCTTGACTCTTGAGTCACATCTCAAACAATTATTATCAACCTTGAGTGATTGTCAGACTCTCCTGGGAGTTTGTTAAAATACAGACTTTGAGGCCCCAGTGTATAGCGCAGGAGTCTGTTTTTAGTCCGTGTCTGATGACCCCAACAGGGATGGTCTTTACATCACACTGAGAGGTTCTCCTCTGCTCCATGTTGCCCTCACCACCCCATCCCAGGAATCAGTGTGCTGCAGGAGGCACTCACAAATCTTGGCTTCCAAGATCCCCACAGACACACACAGTTAGCTCATGATCCTTTAAGGCATCAACTATGGACTTGAGAGAATCTAACCTGAAAGGAGTGGTTTCATCCCTTTCCTCCCCCCACCCATTCTTTTTCTTAAGAGATGAGGTCTCTGAACTCCTGGGCTTAAGCAATCCTTCTTTCTCAGCCTCCTAGGTAGCTGGTACTATAGGTGTGTGCCACCTCATGGCCAGTGCCTCTTTAAAAATTTTTATTACAGATCCTTCCAACCCACATAAAAATAGTACCAACCTTGAAATCACCATCCAAGCTCAACTATCACCACCCACAGCCAATCCTGCCTCACACACCTCCACCAAGACCCCACCCTCCAATATGATGTGATTGCATTTTCAACTATATTGTTTTTAATGCAAATCCAAGACATTGTATCATTTCATCTGTGAATATTTAGGATAAGGCCCTGTGGTCCTCTGAATCTCTTGCAAATGTCCCATCAGAACTAGACCCTGAAGACTTTGCTGAGATTCACCAGTGTGTTCTTCGATCAGAAAGCACATTAAGGCTGGGCACGGTGGCATATGCCTATAATCCTGAGGCTGAGGCAGGAGGATCAATTGTGAGTTCAAAGCCAGCCTCAGAAATTTAGTGAGACCCTAAGCAACTCAACAAGACTCTGTCTCTACATAAAATTCAAAAATAGTCTGGGGATGTCGTTCAGTGGTTAAGCACCCCTGAGTTCAAGCAAATAATGTCTGTTATTTCTTCTTATTCTTACATTGTTAGCAGTCAATGTTCAGAGCCTGGCCCAGTAGTTCATTGGGAATTGTAAAAATAGTGCTTCCTTCCTTCTTTATTATCTGGAATACCTTTTCAAAGAGAAAAGTTCCTATATCTTCCCAGTACAGTTTTTATCAGAAAGGAAGAATAAATGTTAGGTTGTTTTCCTTCATTTATTCATCTCAAAATAATGAGCTAATTCCCAGCACCTTCCAACAGCAAATAATTGTTTTATGTATCTTTACCATTTAAGTGTTTCCATGTGTTTCTGTCTGCTGGAGTTGTTGTTACTTTGGTGTTGGGCATTAAACTCAAGGACGCTTTTCATTGAGCAATATCTCCAGCCATTTTTATTTTTTATTTCAAGACAGGGTCTCCCTAAATTGTCCAGGCTGGCCTCAAACTTGTGATCCTCCTGCCTCAGCCTCCTGAGTTGCTAGGATTCTAGGCATGTGCCTGGCTGCTGGAGGTTTTTTATTTTTATTTTTTTGTAGTTGTAGATGGGCAGAATGCCTTTTATTTTATTTAATTTTTTTATGTGGTGCTGGGGATCGAACCCAGTGCCTCACACATGCTACGCAAGCACTCTGCCGCTGAGCTACAGCCCCAGCCCAGGAGTTATTTTTATTACTCATGTTCAGATTGTCCTGTTCCTGAATAAATGGAAGCCTTTGCAAATTTTACTGAGTGGTCTTTGATCCTACTGGTCTATGGAACCACTAGCCCTTTTTTTTACATTCTTCAAATCCCTGCCTGACCTTCCTCACATTGTATTCTCCATTACTTTCCCTCTCAACAGACTAAGGCCATGTGCTACGAACACCCTCAATTTATAATTTTCCTCATCTGTAAAATGAGGATAATAATAGTGCTCTCCTTATAACAGTTATTCAGATTGAATGAATTTATAACTGTAAAGAACTTGGAATAGTTGTCTGGGACAAAATAAGTTTAAGGACAGTCCTCCCTCAGTATTATGGAGAATTGGTTCCATGACCTCTTGAGGACAGCAAAATCTGGGGGTACTCAATACTCAAATCCCTTACATAAAATAGTGTAGTATTTGCATTTAACCTATGCACATTCTTCTGCATACTTCACATCATCTCCAGATTACTTACAATACTTGATGCAACATATATGCCATATGAATAGTTGTTATTGTTTAGGGAATAAAGTAAAAAAAAGTCTGTACATGTTCAGAACAGATGCAATTTTCCTTTTCCTTTTTTGTACTAGGGATTGAACCCAAGGGTACTTTACCACTCAGCCTCATCCCCAGCCTTTTCAATTTTTATTTTGAGACAGTGTTTTACTAAGTTGCTTAGGGCCTCTCTTAAATTGCCCAGGCTGGCCTTGAACTTGCAGTCCTCCTGCCTCAGTCTCCTGAGTCAATGGGATTACAGGTGTGCACCACTACACCAGATCAATTTTTCTTTTCTGAATATTTTCAATGTTGTTGGTTGAATCATAAATTTGGAACATGAGGATATGGACGACTGACTGTATTTGTCAAATAAATAACATTCCCTCCCTGCCACAGGCTTATCTCTATACTCCTCAGTCATTTCACCCTTTTCTCCTTCCCTCTAGTCTCAGAGCATGAGTACAACTTCCCTTCCCTGGCTGTCTGGCCATACATGTGCCATTAACTTGGCTCATAGAACACACACTGCCCTATTCCACTGTGAATTCATTTCCTCAGGGACAATGGAAACTCTTCTTCTGCATTCCACTAGCAGAGCCTGACAAGCTCTCCAGACATGTTTCAATCTGCAGACAGAACAGCTCCTAGCATGAATATCTCTTTTGACTCCCTGATAAACTAATGCAGCAATGGCCAGCCTCCTGGTGTGAGCCGTGAACATGACCCCAACTGTCCTAACAAGCTGGCTATCCGTCCTGTAGCAGCTTGCCTCCCACCCCAAGGCTTCTGAAGCCCTGCTTCTGCCCTTGGCTGTGCTGACCTGGACAAACCTGCTCTGGGCTTAGCCATGTGCCCTTTCTGCTGGCCAAGTGCTCCCTGCAGCTATCAAGCATGCTACAGTCCTGCAACACCAGGGGCTTCTGAACTTTCCTATTTGAGATAAAAATGGCCCAAACTAGCAGATTCCAATCAGATGACAGAAAAAGTAGGCACCAAAGAGGGAATAAAGTCTAGAAGCATGGTGGAAAGGGACTAGCTGTCTGGGAGGATTTTGTGAACCCAAAGCCTATTCTAGGTCAGCAGCAAATTAACCTCAGCCCCCAGTACTCTCTGGAAACATTGGCATGTTGAGGAGTGTTGTTTAACTGCCATCATGGCTGGCCTTGCTCACCTGTGTGGCCTGGGATAATCAAGTAGGAGGAGAGCAAGCCAGGGACTCTTCAGCCATGTTTTTAGGTCAGCTTCTTCCCACCTCTTTCTGTAATGCCTGTTCCTGACCTTAGCATTCCCTGCTAATCCCCATCCTGACCCTCTCTCATGACCAGCTGCAGAAAGGAAAGAAAATCCTTTCACTTCAAAATGACATCTGGAGAAGCAAAGACAAGCCTCAAGAATGTCTACCCATCTGCCAAGAAGCTGTCCCTGAAGGCGGAGGAGGAGAGGGAGACAGAGGACTACTGCACCCCTGGAGCCTTCGAGCTGGAGCGGCTCTTCTGGAAGGGCAGCCCCCAGTACACCCATGTCAACGAGGTCTGGCCCAGGCTCTACATTGGCGACGAGTAAGTACCCAGGTTCTCCTTCACTTTGGCCTTGCCCAGGAGAAGGCAGCAGCTCCTCCCCAGGTCACCGCCACACCTCCCAGGAGAGCACCTTGGCCTTCAGAGTTGTTCTCTGAGAATTCTATTAGTTAGGGCTGGGTTCATCTTCATTTTACAGAAAACGCAGAAAAGGGGCATAAGCAAGATAGAAGTTTATTTCTCTCTTGCATATAAGTCCAGAGGAAGGCAAGCTGGGGCTGGCACGGTGACTACATGATCATTAGGGACCCAAGCTCATGTGCTCTGTTCTGCCATCTTGAGGGCCTGGCTTCCCTCCTCAAGGTTGCTGCAGGGTCCCAGACTGCTTATATGCCTCTGGTCATCAACTGTAGGATCCAGAAAGAAAGAAAGTGGAGGGAAAGGAAAACCAAACGGGCAGTTTTCCAAGGAAAAGTCCCACCCAGGACTTCCCCCTGCCCCTGGCTACAAGGGAGGCTGGGAAGTACAAGTGCCATGTTTTTAGCTGGGTATAATAGCAACAAGACTGAAGTCAATCCTCAGGTTGAGAGCATAGGAACATCCAACCTATGTGTCTGAAAGGACGGTAAGCCTGTCACCATCCCCCTTTCTGAAAAATGCCTACTGTCGATACTACTTTCTACTACTAATGGCTATTATTTATGAAACCCTGTATGCTGGGCACTTTACTAAGCACGTTGCATGCATGATCTCATTTTAGCCTCATGTCAACCCGACAAAAAAGATTATCTAATTACTCCCATTTTAAAGGTAAGGAAACTGAAAGGTTGAGTTATGCCCATAATATGATAGTGGAGAGCTACAGTTCAAGTGCAGTTCTTTCCAAACCAGAAACCTTCGTTATAACTACCACTCCAAGCCCTCCCACTCCATCATCCAGAACTTTGGGGCAGATGGGGCAGGACCCCTGTGTGTGATATTAATGCACATCTTCCTGCTTAAAATCTAGAGATAAATTGCTAGCCATGAGAATACCCAAGGGTAGTGTTATGGTATGGATATGAAGTGTCTCCCAAAAGCTCCTGTGTTATTGCAGGAAGCGAAATGATTGGATTACAAGAGCTGTAGCCTACTCAGTGAATTAATCCACTTGGTGGATTAATCATTCCAAAGGACTACTGTACTGGGTGGTCACTGTAGGTAGGTGGGTGTGGCTACAGCGTAGGTCTCTGGGGGCATGCCCTTGGGGATTATCTTGTCCCCTGGCTTCTATCCCACGCTTTGCATCCATCTTGAGCTGAGTAGTCTTCCTCTGCCACGGCATTCCGCCTTCCTTGGTCCCAAAGCAATGGAGTCAGACAACCATGGACTGAGACCTCGGAAACCATAAGCCAAAATAAACTTTTCCCCTCTGAGGTGTTCTTGTTGGGTGGTCTGGTCACGGCAACAGAAAGCTGACCAACAGACAGCCTCCCTTCCTTGTCTTCTTTTTTTGCATTAATATTTTGAAATGTGAGAAATTATAAAAATTACATGCCTTTTTATACCAAATTAAACAAAATAGGGGGTTATAAAGAGAACTGCATAATCTGTCTTTGTCCCCTCTTAATTCTACCGCTGACCAATATTAAGTTCATATGCATGCTTCTACACACATTCTAACACACATTCAATGTGTGTTCCTGCAAATATTAGGAAACATATACCTGCATATAAATGACTTGCATATCTTTTAAACATTTTTTTAAAAGGAATCATACTATACTTACTGTTCTGCACTTTTCATACTCCACAGTATAACAGCACTAATCATTTCCCAGTTGAGAACATTAGGGTAATGTAGGTGAAGGGTACACATGAACTCTCTGTACTGTTTTCTCTTTTGAATTCAGTTTTATTGGGATATAATTCACGTACCGTAAAATTTATCCTTTTAAAGCGTACAATTCAGTGGTTTTATTATATTCAGAGTTGTGCAACCATCGTCACTATCTAATTTCAGAACATTTTTTTATTACCTCAAGAGGAAACCAGGAATCCGTAAGCAGTCACTCCTCATTCCCTACCTTGCCCCAGCCCCCCGGCAATCACCAATCTACTTTTTGTTTTTATATGTTTACCCATCCTGGAAGTTTCATATAAATGGAATCATTCAATGTGTGGCCTTTTGTGATTGGCTTTCTTTCACTTTGCATATTCTTCAAGGTTGATCCAACTTGTAGCATGTATTAATATCTCATTCCTTTAATTGTCAAACAGTCTCTGCACTATTTTTTTTTTCCTTTGGTACTGGGGATTGAACCCAGGGGCTCATGCATGTCAGGTAAGAACTCTGCCACAGATCTACATGCCCAGTCCTTTTTAAAATTTTATTTTGAGATATGGTCTCATTAAATTGCTCAGACTATCCTCAAACTTGCAATTCTCCTGCCTCAGTCTCTTGAGTTCTAAGTTCCTGGGATTACAGGTGTGTATTATCATGCCCAGCTCACTGTATTATTTTGGAAATTTTTCTGAAAGTTTAAAATTTGTAAAAAAAAAAAAATGCTTCTTTTAAAGGTAAACATTCACTTTGACCCAAAAATATCACTTTAAGAAATGTAATTGGGCTGGGGTTTTAGCATGTTTGCCTAGCATGTGTGAAGCACTGGGTTAGATTCTCAGCACCACATATAATACAATAAAGGTCCACTGACAACTACATACACACACACTGTGTGTGTGTGTGTGTGTGTGTGTATATATATATATATATAAAGGAAATATAATTCACAGAAATAACAGTACCAATACATAAGGAAATATATACAATAATGTCTATTATAACATTGACAAAAAGAAAAGGAAAAGGGACCTAAATTTCTCAGCTTTAATGATGAAATATTAAAGAAATGTAGTAAATCTGTTTTCTTACTGTAAAAGTAAAATATGTTCATTATATGAACAGAAAAGTATTAATTCCCTACTTATAAAAGGGTAGTAAAAGAACTTCCTCATAGGGTTCCATGGTTATGTGAGAATATATATATAAAATAGTGCAGTCTCTAGTACATGGTGAGCACTCCATAAAGATTAGCTATAGTAATAAAAACAGTGGGTACTATAAGGAAGAAAATTTTTCAATCTCCCAAGTCCATATTGCAAAGCTACTCCTATTAACACTTTAGTATATTTCTTCTTAGACTTTTAGAGTATTGTTTTTGGTTGAGTGATTCATTTTATATAGTTGTAACTGTATCCATTATTCATTTTATCTTTTTCACATGGCTTCATTCATAAGCATTCGTCCTTATTGCATGCACCTCATACATTTAATTATAATAGATATAATGTACCAAATGGACAGGAGATTGTTCATTGAACCAGTTCCCTACTGTTGAACACATTGCACTTTCAGAAGGTCTCACTAATCCAAACTCTACCACTGTGTGGTCAGTTTCAACTAGCTGTGCTAATCCAACAGGCCACCCTGGCATCTCAGTGGCCTTCCTCAACAATGGTTTATTTCTCACACATGTTACAGTCCACAGTGGGTCCATTATGCCTATACTCCGTAGCCCCTCGAGTCCAGGGCCTAGGCTGATGGAGCGGACTCTATCTGGAATATCGTTGGGATATTTTTCTCCCTCGGAGAAGAGAGAAAAGAGAGACATGGCAAATGATAACCTGACTTAAGAATGACATGGACCATTTTTGCCTATAGTTCATTGGACAAAGCAAGTCCATGCTAACATCTCACATCAAAGGGACAGGAAAGCATAAACTGCCCTTAGGAGGGACAGCAATATTCTAAATGATAACAACCTACCCCAGTCACCTGGAGAGCAGTAGTGGCTCTGGGCAGGGCCTTTTACCTTTCTGGGTCTGAGTTCATCTCAGTTACAGAGAAGCTTCAAAGAACTAAGATATGTGAAAGCATTTTGTCACTCATAAAGCAACACATAAATGCAAATGTTTTGTTACTATTGTTAGTGAAAAAGAAATCCAGAAAGGCAGGTAAGGGGTAGCTTGAGGAAGACTGAATGCAGGGAGAGCACTTCCTTCATGAGGCCACGGAAGTTGAATTGACTCTTTCGCTGAAGAGAGTTCCAGACCAGGAGACGTGCTGACTATAACCCTGCTCTGTCACTTCCCTTTCAATTCAATCCAGTCCTGCCTAATCGAGCCCCAAGACAAACACAGACACTCAGTCCAGGCTCCATGGTCAGGTGTGTGGGACCTACATGACCAGCTGGGGGACAGAGTCCAAGACAGCATGGCCTGCTGCAGGCCCCTTCTCGGCTCAGGGCTCCCTCCTGTGACAGCCACTTAACAAGGTTAACGATACTCCCAGAGGCTTATTGGAAGTGCAATGAATTCCACTGCCAATGCGACCACATAGGGGTTATAACCTGGGCGGTGAGCAGGCGAGGTCACCTGTGTTTCTTGGTCTCTTTGTAGCTGTTGTCCAGAGCAACAAAAAGCTCAAAGCTGGCTCCTCACACACAAAGCCACAGTTTTAATTTGATATTTACATTTGAGGTTTTCTTTTCCCCTAAAGCATCTCAGAAAGTCAAATGCCAAGGCTCTGGAAATAAAGGCAGTTCAGACCCAGGAGTAAGGGTGGATGTCTGGAGCAGCTAGGACCCCTACCTATCTGTTCCTGAGGCCTAGGCCATTGACTCTTGGGACCTAAAGGAAGCCAGACCTCCCCCAAGATGGAGCTTATTCTTGGCCCTCTTTATGGAAACAGGCAAAATGGTTGGGCATCTGTCTACTCCAGAGCCACCAAGTTGAGGCCAAGTATGGATTTCATTTCTATTCTTTTCTTTTCTTTTCTTTTTTTTTTTTTTTGGTACTGGAGATTGAACTCAGGAGCACTCAACAGCTCAACATCCCTAGCCCTATTTTGTATTTTATTTAGGGAGAGGGTGGCACTGAGTGGCTTAGCGCCTTACCATTGCTGAAGCTAGCTTCGAATGTGCAATCTTCCTGCCTCAGCCTCCCACACCACTTGGATTACAGGTGTGCGCTACTCTGCCCAGCCCAAATGTGATTTCTGTGTGGTGTTAGGCAGGTCACTCAAGCTCTCTGAGCTTCAATTGCTTCATCCATAAAACATGGATTCAAGCCAGGCCTGGTATACACCCCTGTAATCCCAGACCAAGGTAGAAAAATTGCAAGTTCAAAGCCAGCCTCAACAATTTAGCAAGACCCTGTCTCAAAATAAAAAATAAAAAGAGCTGGGGATGTGCCTCAGTGGTAAAGCACCTTTGGATCAATCCCCAATACCCTCCCACCGCACCCCCCATCAAAAAAAAATGTGATTCAATGTGTTAACACATTTCAGATGCTCAGTGCACTGCATGGAACACTCATTAAGTATGAAATATTAGATGGGATTACAGATGAGGCAGATTCTAGAAATCTGACTCAGTGTGTGGGGAAAGTAAAGAGCAGACGCTAGACTTTACCACTAAAGGTCCTTCTACCTCAAGGTTAGCCTTGGGACACAAAATACCCCTGAGTCAAATTTCTCCCATAAGATCCTATCATGAAGGCAAGGCCAAGTGCTGGAAGGAAGGACCCTCCTCCTGGGCCTTCTCTACTTATTTTCCTCCTCCCCACCACAGATACTGTCCTGGCCTTCCTCTCAAACCCAGGTTTTCCCAGGGGGATTCACCCAACACAGTGCCTGGAAACTCCAAGTCCCCACTGCTCACTGGCTCTCAGGGGAGGGGAGAGGCAGTTCCATCACTGCAGCCTGATGAGAAGAGGCCACAGACAGGAGGGTCTACTGGGTCCATGGAGGGGGTAGGATCTGACCAACAGGCCACGTTGCAGATATTCCCATAGGAAAGACTTCCTCGTTCATGGTCCAGCACCCTCTCCACTCATCCCATAACTTGGTAGGCGTCTGAGTCGGCCACACTGGAAACCATGGGCTCTGTAAAAGCTGTCCCACAGGACTCAAGGCACAGAGTTCAAGTTCCCATTGTGTGTGGTCAGTAGCCTTGTGTGGCCTTTAGCAAAGCATTTTATTGTTCTGGGACTTGGTTTCTTTATTTGTTAAATAAAGGATGATTTCAAAGGTCCCTTCCAGCTCTAAAATAAAATTCTTTAAGAAATGTCCTATTAAATAAATTAGGCTTCATTAGGTTCAAGCACATACTTGTTTTATTACTTTTAAGTCATTCAAATTAGATTCAAATTAGGTTAACCAAGTGTTGCCCTCCAGAGAGCCAAGGACTCAGAGATAAGAATAATTCATCTCGCCTCTTATCAATCAGCAGTCCCTAAATGAGTGCTTCAAAAATGCTTGAGTATGCTTGAAAGCACTAAGTTTCTGTAATTTAAATATTCTCACTTTAATCTTGTTCAGATCTTTCATTTGCTTAGCAAAATCTTTTTTCTTTTTCTTTTTTTTTTTCCCCCTACAGTCAGCAGGAGGGGAAATATCCTAGCTACTCTCAAAGTGATTGCAAATTCCTAGGCAGGGCAGCCTGCAACGATAAGGCTCGGCTGAAACAGGATAATTGAGAAATCTCCCCTGCCACAATGTGGGTGTCCCTGTGAACCAACACCAGGGTGCTGTTAAGCTGTTCTGCTGTTTGAATAGCAGAGGTCCTATGCAGTTCCCCATTTTTTATTAAAGCTATCGTTGCCTCCAAGGTCTGGTTTTTAGGATCCTCAACAGCCAGCTGCCCTCCCCACAGAGCCTGATCCTTCCCAAATGCCTATGGCCAGCTGCTAACAGCTGAGCTTGCTTTCCTGGGAGCACTCAGCTCTGTCTTACAGGTTCTGACTTTATGCTCCCAACCAGGCCAACAGCCTCAAAAGCCAGAGGTATCTCCAGGGTTTCCAGCTGGAGAAACTAGAAAAGGAGGTGGAGGCAGATCAATCTGCAGGGAAAAAAAAAAGAGTCCTCAGATGAGAGAGGACTTGCCCTTGGTGTACCTGTGATCCCTTTCCCCCGCAAAAAAACTTGGCCTCTCAGCACCAAGCAAAACTAAAACTTGACCTGCTCCTCCAAGGTGTGGCATGGCAAGTTTAGAATGCAGCAAAAGCACTCCATGGCTGATAATTTAAAATGCTGGATGTCACCTAAAGGAATTAGAACACCTAGACTCGGAACTTTCAACTATTGAAGCTGACTTAAGTGCAACTGGACACCAGTCATGGGCAAGATGGCCACATGGGAGATGCATGAGACCATGGTCTGGCTAGGTCTCATGCTTAATGAAGCTTTCTCAGTCAATGCCCCAAAGAACAGTAAGATTCCTTGCACATAGGATGGGGTTCTAGCTCAGTGGAAGAATGCTTCCCTAGCATGTGTGAGGCACTGGGTTCAATCTCAGCATGATATATAAATAAATTAAATAAAGGTCCATTGACAACTAAAATAATATTTTTTTTTTAAAAAAGAGACTCTTTGCACAGTTAGCAAAGAAAATCATTAATGTGACATCATTGCTCAAAAACCAGGCCCCCAGTGGATAGTTTCTCTCCTCCCTTCACATCTATCCTTAGAGGACTGGAGTTTGGGGGAGTGGGGAAGACAGGAAGAAATTTTAACAGGAGTTTAAAATCCCAAGGCCACCCCATGTCTTTGCAATAGTCAAGTCTCTCCTGAGTACTAAGGAAGTAACATCAATACAATCATGGTACACATTAAATAGTAAATGAATACATAACATGTTCATTACTAAAAATCTACAAAACACAGACGAAAAGAAAATTAAAATTCCCTATAATCCTATTTCCCAGAGATAAACATATTTGATGTACATTTTTCCACTGCCTTTTTTCCCTGAATTTTTATTTTAACGTGTCAAAGAAGCTTGAATATTGGATCATTCAACTTCACCAAAAACTCATAAGGAAAGTACTGCCAGTGTAATTGGTTCTATTCTGCAAGCAAGGCAAACTGAGGCTCTCAAAGGTTTCACTGTGTTAGCTCAAGCAGGAGTTTAAGCTTTCACCCAAAGCAGCCACATCACTTACAAGCTTCACCATCAATGAGTGACAATGCCCTAAGAAACTAAAAGGCCAGTGAACTTCACCTTCATATTAGGTGAATTAACCAAGATCAGAAGCTCAGAAGGTGCCTACTGTTTTCAAGTCCACCTGCAAGGAGCAGTCACAATCAAGACTCCACTGGAGATGAAGGACATCATCAAGGTCACACCCATAAAATGACATGTGACCACCACAGTGTGACATGCCCCAAGATAAAAAGATGCCAGATTATAGGACACAGACCACCCGCAAACCAGAATCCATGAGGAGTGTGGGAAAGCAATGGGTCTTCCTGAAGCCAGGATAGGGAGAACTGGCCCAGTCGTGAGTGGCCTTTCTTCAATGCCCAGTGCAGAATTCTGAAACATGGGACCATCTTGCTTTCCACCTGAAGGTAGCTGGCATAAGGTTTGCACAAACATATATATGCAGAGTTTGTGCCTCCTCCCCTCTGTGTAAGGGCATACACCTGGGAAAATTGTCTTGCCTGCAAAGGCTGAGGAATTTAGGGCCTTAACAAGCAAAACTACAAGAACACTGCCCAAGCAATTTCCACATAGGGAGTGCACTTCTCCATCATTCCTCTAAGGTTGGGTGTCAAGCAAGTTTTCAAGGGCAACTCCAGAGGGCTGGCAGGAGGCTGGGCCAGGCCAGAGAAGGAGGAAGGGAGGGAAGTGTCTGACTGAAGAAACTGGGCCATGGAAGAAAGATGCCCACTCCCTCAGTCCTCCAATCTCAAGTCAGAATCCACAGAAAGGCCAGAGGTTTGTAGGAGGAAGGAACAGCTAAAGAGAACTGAGTCAAAACAGGGGTATGTTCTTCAAAAGTGAACTGCATGAGTCCACTACATGAGTGTCAAATGTCCAACCTTATAGTTCAGACAGGTGGATAAAAATGAACCATTAGCTGGCACATGATGCACACTTATAATCCCAGCAATTTGGGAAGCTGGGATAGGAGGATCGTGATTTCTAGGCCAGCCTGGGCAACTTTAAGAGATCCTGTCTCAAAATAAAAAATAAAATAAAAGGAGTTGGGGATGTAGCTTAGTGGTAGAGTGCTCCTGAGCTCAATTTCCAGTACCAAAAAAGGAAACATTAACACATTTTTATTTTTTGCCTATTAAGTTTGCAAAAAAAAAAAAATCAGAATATAAATCTGAACCAGTTTTCTAGAGGGCCACTTAGTAACAAGTATAAAATATATTAAAAAATGTCCATACCATGGACCCAGCAATTCCACTTCAAGAAATCACCCGTAAGAACATAATCAGATGCTCCCAAAGAAATACAGCAAAGTGATGGGTGAGATAAAGTTTGGGAGATATATGTGAGACTACCATAGCGCTATCAAAGGACATATGTTAGGGGCAGGATTGTGGCTCAGTGGTAGATTGCCCCCCTAGCATGGGCGGGACCTGGGTTCGATCCTCAGCACCACAAAAAAATAAAGGCATTGTGTTGTGTCCATCTACATCTAAAAAATAAATATTAAAAAAAGGACATATGTTGACAAAGGAAGACGTTTATGATATAGCACCATGCCAAAGTTTTTGAAACTGTACACATAAGTATACTTTGGAGACATCATGGGTTCAGTTCCAGGCCACCACAATAAAGAAAAAAATCAAAACAAAGCAAGTCACTCAAATTCTTTGATTTCCCAGGGCATACAAAAGTTGTGTTTACATAATAGTATAGCTAAAGTGTGCAATACCATCATGCCTATAAAACAATGTAAATACTTCAGTTCAAAATGTTCATTGCTAAAAAATGCTAATAATCATCAGAGCTATTGGAAAAATGATGCCAATAGATTTGGCTTGCCACAAACCTTTGATTGGTAAAGAATGCCATATTGAGGCTGGGCATATAGCTTAGCATGCAAGTGACCCTGGATTCCATCTCTAGCATCACACACACAAAAAAAGTATCTGTGCAGCACAATGAAATGAAATATGACTGTATAGTATTGTATTAAAAACACCTTTCTATAAAATACACAAATCTATCCATGGAAAGACAACTGGAGGATCTTATATCAAAAGGCTAATGATAAACATCGGTCACTATGGCAGCAGCTTGGGAAGCTGAGGCATGAGGGTGGTGAGTTCAAAGCCAGCCTCAGCAACTTAGTGAGACCCTGTCTCTAATAAAATACAAAACAGGCTGGGGAGTGGCTCAGTGGTTAAGCATCCTGGGTTCAATCCCCAGTACCAAAACAAACAAACAAACAAAAGGCTAATTATAAAATCTTATATCTCTAACAGATTAGAAATAGTTTTTTGTTTTTTCCTTTTGGGGGGGTTATGTTTCCCACATTCTACAATCAGCATATGTTATTTCTGTAATTAAATGACATTATTTTTAAAAAATGAACAAATTGATCGAATGTAGGATTTTTCTGAAACAATCAGACATTACCGCCCCTGCATCATCCAGATTCTAAAAATAAATTCCTAAATCTATTTTTCCCTCTGAAGTCTCTTCTCCTTCAGCATATACACATAAATAGGCCCAGGACAGGGCCATGTGGCCCTTTTCTCTTTGCCTCCACCTCAAAATGCCTCTGCATTTCTTAGTTTCTTTCCCACATAACATATCAAGGCAGAGAATGTATCTGGCCCTGAGATTTTAAAAGCAAAACACTACGTACCAGACAACCACCCCAATCCCCACCCCACGTCCAATAATTATTGAGCTGGGCGTCTGGCCCAACTGGGGACCAGCTGCTGTGTGTCTGAGATCTATGAGGCACTGTTTTATTTGCAAATTCCCCATTCTGCTGTGGATGCTCTTCCAAGTCCTCAACTGGACTCTGTGTAACTAAGCTGGGGGTAGTCCCCAGAGTGGAGTGTGAGGACATCATCTCCCCTTCCTGGCCCAGGTAGCCAAAGAGCCCTGAAAATCTGCAGTGGGTCTCAGACACTGACCAGGACTGACGCTCCTCATGCCTCTCAGACACAGCCAAATCCAGCTCAATAGAGTGAATAAGGAGGTGTCATGCAATGAATCTTGTTGCATATCTATCCTGATCCTTGACCTTAAAAGCAGCAAAGTGCAAACTATTGTTTATTCAAACTGCCATTTGATTATGTTAAAACCCAGTTCCTGAACTCAGAGAGAACCGTCTTTCTGAAGGGTACAAGCTTCCTGTCAAAAACAGTTAATTTTAATTTTTCCACTGAGCTCAACCTCAAAGTGGGGTTGATTGCTACTCAGCAATGATGGACTGCATTAGGGGAAGCTTTAATTGAGTGCAGATCTGGGTTCCAAAAGCATAATGTTTGTTGTATACATACTTTGGGCCAAAAAGAAAAATGAAAAGCAGACCTTTCTGAGGAAAAATTGAAAGCAGAATGTGTTCCACTGTCAGGATGCCAGCACAAAGGCATCTGGAGGCCTTGGTGGAACTCCCCACTGCCCCACACCACAGCTCGACAGGCTGTTTACAAACGTTTCTAAAGGCTCAACGCCTGTGCTCAGGTCTCTCCTTCCCAAACTCTAGAGACCATCATGGTTTCTCTCACAGCAAACAAAAAGCTCCAAGAAACTAGTAGAGACAGTAACACCACTGGAGAGGGGCCATGGCATGTGCTTCTGATGCAGGACTCCTCTCAGCCCAGGGTGTTGGTCCCTATTGCCATCCAATATGGCACTTCAGTTCACATCCTTTTCCCAGTGGCCTTGAGATGAGGTTTCAGCTGAAGCACAATGCCACTCCTGTCCTCTTATTATTAGGGTTCCAGACCCATGTCACCTCTTCCCTGAGCTGCAGGCTGGTCTCTGTGCTATTGAGGGAGATGTCTTCTTAAAGCCAGATCTGGTTGTCCCTCTGTGACATCACCCTAGTACAAGCCTCCTTCCTCTTTTGCCCATACAACTGCAGAAGCCTCCAGCAGACCTCCCTGCTTCTGCTTTTGGTCCCTTTTTAATCCCACTCCACACATCAGCCAGACTGATCTTTATAAAAGGCCAACAGTGCTCACCCTTCCCTTAAAGCCCTCTAAGGCTTAGAATAAGATCCAAACTCTTTCCTGTGGCCTGCTAGAGCACACCAGGATCCCACCTCTGCCCTCTGCTACAGCCACACCAGTCTCCTTTCTCAGCACTTGTTCCTTCAGCCTGAATGAAACACTCTCCCCCTCCCTTACTTCAATGCCACCTCCTGGCAGAGGCCTACACTGACCATCCTACCAAAAGCAGGACCATGGTCATTCTGCATCCTGTGACATGGCTCTAGTTCCTTCACAGCTCTTATTACTGAGATCTTATTTGTTTGTTATTTGCTATGTCTAGTAGAACCTGAGTTTCCCAAAGGACCATGACTAACCTCTTCCCTGCTGTAACATCAGCATCAGAACAGTGCATGATACCCAATGGATTCTAAATCACTATTTGGGGATAAAAGTTTGCAGAAAGTAACAAACATTTCCTGAAAGGCCTGCATTATCTCCAGCCTCTATATCTCATCTCAGGTTGTGAGTTCCTTGGTGTGGTCTGCTCTTGCCTCTCTCTTCCCCTCCATCACCAAGTGCTGACCCTTGTGGTGGGGCAGTCTCAAGGAGGACCCCCCTCCCCAAAAGCTCCCCAACCAACCTGCCCTCCCAGCAACAACTCCTGCTTCCTCTGATAGTCTACCATGTTGCCTTTCCGTCTGGTCATGTTCCAAGGCCACAGGACCTTGCTCTTCTTTCTTGGAAATTTTTGTCTAGAAAACTAAATGGGCTGGGGTTGTGGCTCAGTGGTAGAGCACTTGCCTGGCACATGTGAGACCCTGGGTTCGATCCTCAGCACCACATACAAAAATAAACAAGTGAAATAAAGGTGTTGTGTCCAACTACAACTAAAAAATAAATATTAAAAAAAAGAAAGAAAACTAAATGACTTCTCTGCCAGCTTCAGGAACTTCCCCAAGTAACTCAAACAATGGGATACTCAAAAGCTGACCTCAGAACAATGCTTTACTCAACTAGGCCAAGGACTCACCAAAGTAACTGTTTCACATTGTGCCCACCAACCCTGTGAAAATTTTGCCCAATCTCAATCAAAATCTCACAAAGACCAGCATTTAGCCATTCTTTCTAGTCCTGACCTGAAAAACCCTATAAATATCCGGAAGATTCAGAGAAGAGGCCTCTTTAAGGGGTCTACTGGGGCTCTATGAAATCGGCCCAGGTGAATGGGTTATCCTGGAAACCTTTTGGGGGATCTGGCTGGCCCAGTCCAGCAGGAGTGTTCAGTGCCAGGTTTAGCTGGATTTGGTAAATGATGAAAAAATGGATGAATGAATAGCTCAGTCACACCATCCTCCAAAAGACCAAATGGCGTGAATGGCCCCTGGGTTAGTCTAAGCAGGGCTTTGGGACTTCATTTGAAATCACCTTATTTTAGGAACCGGAATTGAGTGAAGAGAGCCTTGGATGGTCCTCCAAAGTCCCCTCCTCACCTCCATCCACCCCAAAGTCCACACCACTCGCCCCGTCTGCGCCAAGCCCCGCATGGCAGACCATCCCCTCTCCCTTGTGCCCAGGGCGACGGCGCTGGACCGCTACGGGCTGCAGAAGGCGGGCTTCACGCACGTGCTGAACGCGGCCCACGGCCGCTGGAACGTGGACACCGGGCCCGACTACTACCGCGACATGCCCATCGAGTACCACGGCGTCGAGGCCGACGACGTGCCCACCTTTGACCTCAGCGTCTTCTTCTACTCCGCGGCTGCCTTCGTCGACTCGGCTCTCCAAGACGATCGCAGTAAGAGGCCCGCCCCGGCCCGGCCCCGCCCCCTGAGGGATCTGCGCCTTGAAAACGTGATTTTCCTATCCAAGGCTCTAAGGTTGCATGTGGTTGATGAGGAGACCTCTGAGCCTCGGGAGGTTGTCATGGTTTGAGGACCAGCCTCACCGAGCATGCTACTGGTGGGGTTCCGACTTTGATGACCGCTGAGGAATCGGAATCGTGAGAGTTTAGAGCGAAGGGCTATCATTAGGTCTGAGTAAGTGTTCCCTGAGGAGTATCGGCCATCCTTCAAAAGGAAAAGGCGGGGTCTGGGCGTATAGCTCAGTGGTAGAATGTTTGCCGATTGGAGGTTCTGGGTACAGTCCCCAGCCCCCCCACCCCCCCCTACCCCCCAAAAAGGAGCCAAGATCCTAGCCAGGTTCAGGGTGGGTATCTATGGAGAGACTTTAAATTCTTCTAGTCTCACTAAATTTCCAAGCGCACATCCTCCTGCCCTCTAACACTCCGTGTAGCAAGACCTCCCATAGCAAGTTGACAACCTTGGCTAAATTGTATCTGAGAATTTGAGTTTTGTACCTGCAATGTTCAAGTTTCCCAGCGTTGATTATCCATCTTCTAAATCATAGTACTAGTCCTTGTGCTCAAAAATACAGTTTTAGCTGCTCTAATTTAGGAAAGGCTACAGGCTATTCTGGAGAAAAGGGCACAGCCTAGGCATGTACCAGGGAAAACAGTATGCAATTATTGCTGCATATTGCATTATTGCATTCCACAGAGGCCAGAAGGACTTTAACTCCCTAATTTGGGCTCTGACTTCAGCCCCATGTGTCACACTCCTTTCTGGGGACATCACATAACTCAGGGTATCCAATTACTGAAAGCCTTTCTTGCTGTAAAGGTTGGAATCACAAGGCTCACTGACTGACCTACTGACCTGCTTCAGGAATTTGCAACCTGGGGTTGGGCCTAGGCCAGTTCTGCTGGACAGTCATCCCACAGTGGCCCTAGCTCCACAGCCAGCCATAGCTACTAACAATTTGTCATTATCAATGGTTCAGAAAGCAATGTCACTATGGGAAAAAAAAAAAAAACCCATGGAACTGAAGTGCTTGTGTTAAAAGATGTCTCAATTCTAAGTCATTTTTTTTACAAGTCTACTTATGGATTATCTTTTGTGTTCTGCACATTCTGGATTTCCAAGCAGGATGAAAAAAGTAATTGAACTCTGACTCATCACCATAAGGTAAAGTTTGCCTCGTGGTGTTTGAAGTTAACTGAAAACACATTTGACATGAAAAAACAAAAGCCTACAACAGTTCAATCTTTCAGTTTCTGTTTTATGTGCTTGCTTGCTTACCATTTCTATGTCTTAGAACTCCCCCTTAATGGAAGAGACCTGGCAGACTTTGGAGAAGACAGGACTGGGTTCAAATTCCTGTTGCAAAACTTACTAATGATGTGATTTCTCTGAGCCTTGGTGTCTCCATCTGGTGATGAAAATATTTACCTTGTGAGGTTATAATGAAGATCAGCAGTAACACACATAAAGCATTTGGCATAGAACCTGGTGCACAGCAGGCTTTCGGATGCATTTGATAAAAAGATGTCGTGTACTGTGAAGCATATAACTTCGCCAGCATATGCATATCATCATAATAAAGTTTCCAATCCTAAAAAAAAAAGAAAGAAAAGGAGGAAAAAAGACATTCCAACTTTGAACTTGTATGATATACTCACATGAAAGCTTGTTTTAGGTTCCTGGCACAGCATTTGAGAGGCTGCCCCCACTGCCAGATCAGGAAAGAATCAAGATCTAGAGTCACATGGCGAGGCCCTATCTCAGTGAGACTCTATCTCTAAATACAATACAAAATAGGGCTAGGGATATAGCTCAGTGGCCAAGTGCCTCTGAGTTTAATCCTTGGTACCCCAAAAAAGAAAAAGAGGGAAGAGGATATAGAGAGAGGCTAGAGGATGTGCAAGCAACCAGATTGATTGGAAGGATGTGAGGCCTAGATCAGCTGGGCAGAATCAGGGAGCAGGATGTGACAGCATTGTCAGGTGGGAGCTGGGCTCCATTCTCAGTGCCCTTTGCCCCTGAATGTCTACAGACTTCCTCAGCCCAAAGCATCAAATATCAATCCTTCAGAACCATGCAGAGCAGAAACAAATGAAGGTGTCCGCGTGTAAGGCAGTGGGATGTAGGGACAGGGCTGAAGAAAGTCCTGTGCTCCCTTCAAAACCAGCAGCTGCTGCTTTATTCCAGCCAGTGTTTCTTGTGAAGATCAATGAAAACATGGTAGAATTTCTGACTTTTCAGGAAAAGTCTCCAATCTGGATTTTACTGTAAAATCACTCACATTTGTTGACAGCAAATTGATATTTCTTAAAATGCGGGAGAGGGCAAAACCAAAGCAACCCAATGGCCATAAGCTCGTCACCTGTGCCCTGAAAGGTGCAGAGTAACAAAACAAAATGCTTGTTAGCTTAGCAACAGCACTGCCATAGACTCGAGAGAAAGCAGATGACAGGTGCTTGGCCTCCCTGCCACGCGTGCAGTGGGTAGCCTGCTTTTGTCTAGTCATGCACTGGAAAACCAAGGGACACTTTTGTGGCATTTCAGAGGCAGATCCAGTCGTGTGTTTCTTATTATACTCCTGATGTAAGAGGTGTTGATGGGCAGTCTGGCCCAAAGGCAGGTCTCTCTTTTTCCTCCCTCCTTCCTGTCTTTCCTGTCCTCCATTGACTCGTTTCAGCCAAGGGTACACTGTTCCCTCTCCCCTGTCCCTCACAGCCAGTCATACTCACTCTTTCTTTTTTAATTTAATTTTTAATTTTTTTTGTGATGGGATTGAACCTAGTGCCTTGCACATGCTATGTGTTCTTTTTTTGGTACTGCTGATTGAACCCGGGAGCACTCCATCACTGAGCTACATCCCTAGTCCTCCCCGCTTCTTTTGGTACTGGGGATTGAACCCAGGACGCTTAACCACTGAACCATATCCCTAGTCCTGTTTTAAATATTTATATATTTGGTACTAGGGATTGAACCCAGCGCCTTGCACCACTCTACCTACCGAGCTATATCCCCAGTCCTTGTTTTTTAATTATGAGACAGGGTCTCACTAAGTTGTTGAGGGCCTCACTAAGTTGCTGAGGCTGGCCTTGAACTTGCGATCCTCCTTCCTTAGCCTCTCGAGTTGCTGGGATTATAGGTGTGTGCCACTGTTCCCAGTGAACCGCAGCTCTTTTTATTTTCTATTTTGAGAGGGTCTCACTAAATTCCCACACTGGCCTCAAACTGGTGATCTTCCTACCTCAGCCTCCTGAATCACTGGGATTATAGGCATGTGCCATAGTGCTCAGTATATTCATTCTTTTTAAAAACCATCCCTGATGTGTGTGGGGGGGACTGTACTCCTGGCCAGTTATCATGCCCAGAGGCCCACTCCTACCCCCACTCTATGCTGATTTGACCTTCTGAATGAACTCTCCAGAAAGCCTCAGTCCTGCTCCAAAAATCTTAAGAAATAATCTAGTCTGCCATCCAGGTCTGAGATCTTGGAAAACCAAAGCCTAGAGAAGTCAAGTGACCTGCCCAGGGCCACAGAGCTAATCAGAAGCAGCAGTCAGGACATGCCCTTGCCAAGGAAAGGGGTTCCTTCCATCACTGAGACTTCATGGAAGCGTCTTTGGCCCTTATTTTGAGCATCTGGTGACTGTGCTGTATGAGGGGTACCAATTATCATGGAAGGCAAGGCATGTCAGCTGGTTATGGGACCTGAAACAAGTGAACTCATCCTTCTTCATCAGAAAAAGAACCTGTGACAGAATACATTTGGAGTGCCTTCACTGTTCCCATGTGATTATCAGGGCCTGCCTGAAGATCAAATTTCAGAATCAGCACTGACCCTTGGTTCATTCTTTTTTTCTTTTTTAACTCATGGTACTGGGGAGGAAACCCAGGTCTTAATGCATGCTAGGCAAGCACTCTACCACTAAGCCACATCTCCAAACTGATTCCTTCTTTCTTAAATAAACAGTCTTTAGCCTACTGTTGAAGCTCCCTTAAAATCTATTATGGACCCAGTAGGTATGAATAAATAAACGAAGTCTGCTTCTAGCAAGAGGTTCTCTGGCTCTGGTTGATTCCTTAAGCCTTAACCAGACCAGATCACCAAGTGTCTCCTGTCTTCTATGGCACACACACCCTGGCAGTCCATCACACACCCTGTTGGTAAGGGGACATAGGGGAAACATTTGATGGAAACTAGCCATTTCCAGATACAGATTTGTGACCTATCAGTGGATCAAAAATCAATTTGTTTGGGTGTTTCTTTTTGAAACATTGAATAAATTAGAAATAAATAGAAAATATCAGCTTGCCTTGCAGGCAGTGCAGGTATGGATTACTTTTGACTGACAGGCACACTGGCCATCTGCTTGGGCTCAGATCCTGGGTCTGCCACTCCCTAACTGTGTGACTTGGACAAGTCCCTTCTCTGCACTTCAGTTACCTCATCTATAAACTGGAGAAAATAACTTCATCAATGTCATTGGGTGACATTGACAACATAAAGTGCTTAGAAGAGAATACAGGTGTCAGCTGTGAATTTCATCCTGCTCTGTTATTTCCTGGGGGTTGTGCAGAAAGATTTAGAAGCCAGTGATATAGAAAATGCCAGCTCTGTCAAGGCTGCCTTTGCCGAGGACCCTACCTGTGGCTGGCATCCAACTCACAGTCTCCTGCTTTCTCCATGAGGCCAGTGCTGGGAACAGGCCTTCTGACTCTACTGATTCCTGCCACCCAACCCTGGGCTCCAAAGGATGGTGCTTGGCAGGGCCATTGAGCAAAGAGGGAGCAGAGGCCTGAGATTCTGGGGACAGTCCCAGAGAGGAAAGAGAACAGCAGGCTCTTTACCCTAGGAAGGTCCATCTAGTTCTCATGGCTGACAGCATGAATGTGGAGGTTTTGAAAACCAAACTCAACTCCAGGAACTCCTGCCACAACTGAATGTCCCTCCTCCCTCTTTTCCCGCTTTCCCTTCCACCCCCTCCAGCTCCCCTGCGCCTGCCTCCCCCATCTCCCCCACCTTCCGCCTTCCTCTCCCCTCCCCCCCCCTCACTTAACAGACTTCAGGCTCCCCAAAGGCTTAATGAACTACAGCTTTCGTCTGTTTTAGTATTTAGTCATGACAGGAAGAATTACTCTTTTTGCCAGGAGAGGAAGAAACGCTTTAGTTATCAGCAGAGCTGGCCAGGGGCCAGGCAGCCTCTGGAGCAGCCCGTGGGGATTAGAATGCCAGAGGTAGACATGCACTGGCCTGGATGCAGCCACACCCCACAAGCACAGTTATGCTGGGCAAGAATGTGGGGCCCCCATCCCCTAAGCCCTAAGTAGCAATAAAGAAGGGGGACCTGCTTCCTGCCTCCCTTTCTGGCCAAGGTGAAGAAGGGAAAGGCCCAGCAACATGGAGACGTAGGATGAGCGGGCCTGGTGAGCTTGTGGAGATCAGTTAAATTGTGATAAAATGAAGAACTATTTACAGAGCACCTCCCTGTGCCAGGCTCTGCCTGTGGAGAGGCCATTGTTGTCCTCACTGTTGATTGGAGTGCGCAGACTTCTCCAGCCATGTAGGGCTGGAGAGAAGAGTCCAGGTGCTTGGTGTTTAGCACCACATGGATTTCTCATGCTGCCTTGGTTTCTGACCATCATCACTCTACTGGGCATTGGTCCAATGAGGAAAGTGAGGTGGTGGCAGTGAGAGGAACATGCAGAGCCACTTCTATGCAGAAGCTAGCTGTCCTTGTATCCTGTGATGCTCCATAAACTCACCAATGTCCATGAGTGTCTTCTTGGACAACTCTTCAGGCTTCAGGCCTGAGACTCAGGAACAGGGCCAGCACTGGGGTCACAGAGCTCAAGCAGTCCCAATGACTGTGACACCAGCAGAGTGATCCCATAGCGACAGGAGAGGGCACCCACTGGCAGTGGTGGGACAGTCAGTTGAATCTTGTTGCTCTGAGCACAGATAAAGCAATGAGATTCTAGTGGCTATTGGGCTGGCACACAGTAGGGCCTCAAATATATGTTGCATTGAGCTATTCCAAGCAAAAGCTTTCTGGGCAACCTCTAGCAAAGTCATCGCACCCACATGAGCTTGTTTCCCCATCTGCAAAGGAAGGATTATGATAATGAATCCTTGAAGGTTGGCTGAGCATAAAAGGAGATATGAGCTAGGTGAGCTCTAGAGCGCCACCAAATGGAAGCCTGAGGGATGGGAAGCTTCTGAAGCTCCTGGCTTCTCAGAGAGGCCCAGCTGTTGGCTTGGAAGAGGCCAAAGAGCTTTTCTTCCAGATCTCTGGTTCCCAACTTTTTGGATCCAGAATTCTTTTACACTCTTAAAAATTAGTGAATACCAAAGACCTTTTGTCTATGTAGGCTATACCTATCAATATTTACCCTATTCAAAGTAAAAACTGAAAAAAATTAAGATATTTGTTCATTTAAACAGACCTATTGTATAGCAACATAATTACATAGTTTTATGAAAAGTTATGTGTTCCAAAACAAATTAGGGAGAAGAGTGATATTATTTTACATTTTTCACAAATCTCTTCAATGTTAGGTTTAACAGAATTCAGTTGTATTCTTATATCTGCTTCTGCATTCAGATTATTGTTATAAGCTCTTTCAGTTGAAATATTTAAAGAAAATACAGCCTTATTTATATATGTAGTTGGACAAGGGAGGAATATTTTAATAGGCTTTTCAGATAATTGTGGATAGTCTTCTTTGAAACTGCACCAAATCTCCACAAACAAAATATTTTAAGGTCACTTGTGATGTGGAATCAGAAACCGTATCAATGAACTTCATATACTTTCACATTAAACTCCACTGGTCTGTCTTAAGCGGATCTTTTGATATAACATTAAAATGTCCTACACTGTTCATTTGGAAATACTAGTTCACTAAGTTATATGGTTCTTTCAAATGCTGACATTTTTCATTGCAGATTATCCAAAAAGCCACACTTGTTAATATCACCATCTATCTTAAAGGAAAAAAAAATCATAATGTATTAGGAAACTGTCCATCTCATAGTGATGGATACAAGTTTTCCAAAATTCGAATTTTTGCTTGAAATTCTGCATTTTATCACCAGCAACAAATACGTCAGTGGTTTTCTTTGAAATGACAGGCTCACTTGGTTCACTTTTGAGAAAAGGGCTGCTAAATTCCCAAGTTTGAATACCCATGGTTTTTCTGTCATTTGTTCATTCAAGGAAAAATGTGTTTCCTGAAAACAGCAGCTATTCAGCTCGCATCTCAATCAGCTCGCATGTGCTTTTCCTTGAGACAACCATTGTACTTCAGTATGGGGCCAAAGTGCTTT
Organism: Marmota marmota marmota; assembly: GCF_001458135.2. Taxonomy (NCBI): domain Eukaryota; kingdom Metazoa; phylum Chordata; class Mammalia; order Rodentia; family Sciuridae; genus Marmota; species Marmota marmota. Next base: position 4,281,942 of record NW_025999946.1, read on the forward strand.
ATGTATACATCCCATTTCATCACATGTTATATTAAAAAGTACACCCAGGGGCTGGGATTTGATAAAACTAATTTTTACTGCTTCATCGAAGTTATTCTTAAGGGAAATTGCTGTTTGCCCCCTGAGAGTGTGTGAGGGCAGGCAAAGCAATTTGCTTACTAGTCTAACTGGTGCCTGTGCCATGATCCCTGCTAAGACTGCAGAAGTTCTGCACACCATTGCCTTTGTGATGGTCACAAAGGCAATGTCAGCATGCATGTCAACACAGTCAGACAAATATCACCACAGTACGATGATGGAAATCCTATTGATTCCATGCATCTCCTGAAAGTTTCCTGGGAACTCCCAGGGATCTTGGAACACACTTAGAGAACAGCTAGAATAGACAATAATGTAGCTAATTTAAATTTGAAGAATATTCATCCCTTTCCTTTGGCACATGACAATAAAAGTACTTTAATTTTTTAAAAAACTCAACCATGTAATTTTATAGAATTAGATTTGCTCACTGCTGATCTGATTTTGCTCCCCTCCTTGACAGTTGAGGAAATTAGAGCTCCAGAGGCTTAGTGACTTACCTATTTGTTAGCCAACTGGCAATTAGTGGCAGAATCCAGTCTGGAACCCAGGTCTGCAAGAAATCAGGCCAGGGTAATATGGGCCCCACTGGCTACATGGATGCTCAAGGATGCCAAGCAGGCAGACCATGCCCTCTGGGCTGCAGAAAGGGCCATAGGGGATGAGGCAGCTCTCCTTATCCAGGGTCAAATCTAGCAGCACTGCAGATAACGTAAAAAGCATCCATATCTCTCCACTCCACATGTAGCCCATGCATGGGATGGTCATTCCAGGGTCTCCCAGGGAATGCATTCTGTCTATAGTTGCTTATCTCTACAGAGGAATTTCGTTTTACACACACACACACACACACACAATTAAACGAATCCTTCATATACAAATTGATAAAAATGTCCAAGATATATTGTTAAATGGAAAAGCAAGGTATGGAAAAGGATGTAGAACTTTGCCTTTGAGGGAAAAAAAAAGAAGAAGAAAAATAAATCTATTTCATTATGCATATGCACTGATTCCTCTCTGGAAGAAAAAATTGATAATGTCTGCGGCTCCTGGGAGCTGAGGCACTGGAGTCTTTTCAGGGCATCCTTTAGTAACTTTTGAAATTTGAACCCTAGTGACTACCCTATTCAACATAATAAATGAGCATTAAACACACACACACACACACACACCCATAAAATCATTTCTTCAGCACACTGACTTGGGAGTTCTCACTTAGAGGTACTCAGGCAAGTGAGAGCCTTAACTTCATTTCCCTCTTCCCCTTCCTTACCAAGGCAACAGTAACATCTCCTATCTATCTATTTAGTGCTGGGGATTGAACTTAGAGGTGCTTTACCACTGACTTAAGTCCTAAGTCCCCAACCCTTTTTATTTTTTAAAAATATTTATTTCTTGGTGTAGATGGACACAACACAATGCCTTTATTTTTATGTGGTGCTGAGGATCGAACCCGGTCCCACCTGTGCTAGGCGAGCGCTCTGCCGCTGAACCACAATCCCAGCCAACCCCCCGGCCCCCCCCCACGCCCCCTGTTTTATTTTTTATTTATTTATTTATTTATTTATTTATTTATTTATTTATTTATTTATTTTTTAAAAATATTTATTTATTTTTTTTAGTTCTTGGCGGACACAACATCTTTGTTTGTATGTGGTGCTGAGGATCGAACCCGGGCCGCAAGCACACCGCAGGCGAGCACGCTACCGATTGAGCCACATCCCCAGCCCCCTGTTTTATTTTTTGAGACAGGATCTCACTAAGTTGCTGAAGCTGGCTTTGAACTTGCAATTCTACTGCCTCAGCCTCCTGCACCACCGTGCCCAGCAACTAATGCCATTTATTAAGTTTTTAATGGGTGCCAAGCAGCATACAAAGTATGTTATGTACAAATTACCTTCACAAAGACAAAGAAACCATGAGAGTTTCCCCCATGCACCTGGGGAGCTGTGGGTGTAGCCAGGCTGTGGGTGAGAGCTGAGTGAGCCAATCAGGACTGAGCAGGCCTCCCTGGGCCTCATGCAAGGCCTTCTCCACAAGCCACACCACCCCTTCAGTGTGGATTTTCTTCTCCCAATTCCATCTGCAGATAAGATCCTGGTTCACTGTGCCATGGGCCGGAGCAGGTCGGCGACCCTGGTCCTGGCCTACCTGATGATCCACAGGAACATGACTCTGGTGGATGCTATCCAACAAGTGGCCAAGAATCGCTGCGTCCTACCCAACCGGGGTTTTCTGAAGCAACTTCGAGAACTGGACAAGCAGCTGGTTCAGCAGAGGCGACAGACCCAGCGTGGGGACTGCCAGGGGGAGCCATAGGACCCTCTTCACCGCCAAGCATAGACTCTTGGGATGGAGAAAAAAAGCTGAAATGGCGCTGCCCCATGACTTTGGTCACAGAGAAGGGACAGCAAAACCAAAGCTTGACTTCTTCCTAATAATCTTATTAAACTTCCCAGTGTGTGCTGGGAGCGGGGAGGCTTCAGAGCCGCCTCCAGGCGGAGTCCAGGCCTCAGCCCCGTGGGGGGAGACTGGCGCCCGGCTCAATTGGTTACAGATGAGGGCACCGTTCTGCAGTCTCCTGTAATTTTTTCTCCCTCTTCTTTTTTTAAAGATGGAAACAGAAAAGGATTTAAAAATGTGTGGGAATTGTGTTGTGATTAAATGTTTGGCTTTGTCTGAAAGTCAGGTTCTTATAAAAAAATAATTTAAAAATAGAACTTGATTTTCTATAAACACAGAAAATTCCTGTGCAGCTGTGTTACAGGAGAGCTTTCACAGGTATCAGGGCCTCCGGAGGCCACCCCGCATTCTTTACCCATGGAATCCCCAAGTCACCATTCACGGATGCTGCTGGCCTGGCAGGGGTGGGGAGTAGGGTCCTGAGCCCCTTAGAAGCCCCTGCCCTTGGCTTCTTGCCTGCCTTAGGGAGCCAGGGCTCTTCTGAATGGTGGCCAGAGCTGCCACTACTCAGACAAATTCAATAAATTGTGGCAAATTTGGACAAGCAAGAGTTTGGCTTTATAATTTTGCACAAAGAGGGAAAGGAGGAGACACCCTTCAGCAGACCAGGACTGTGCCTCTAGCCAGCTGGGGCTGGTTTGTTTTCAGTCACACCAGGAAGTATTTGTAAAGGGGTTTGCTGTGGAATGGGAGGATGGGGCAGTCAGGGGGGCTCAGGGGTGAGCTAAGCCACTCACTGTGAGCATGTGTGCTCTTCATTCTTGAGAAAATGGTAGCAGCACCAAATGGGTCGTGGTGGCTTCTAGAGCCAGGAACCTGAACCAGACTGAACCCAAAGAAAGAGAGGGGTGGGGGTGGGGTGGGGTCCTAGCAGCCAATGACCAGAAAGGGAAACCACCTGGATAAAGCCAAGAGAGTGTGCTAAAGGCCTACTGGGAAACAATGGAAAGGCGCTGGGTCTCCAGTTTGGTTGTGATTCTCAACAGAATGAAAGAGGAAGTTCTTGTGGGAGGGAGGTAAGAGTCCAGGGATTCAGCAGCTGGATAAAGTCACCCAAGAATCTCCCTGTGACCTCAGGGAAGCTGTTCTGCTTGCTGTGTCCTGGGCCCTTGTGCCTGGACCTGATTCCCTGGGACTATCCTGGTTCTGCTCTGGGAGGGTCACCTTGGCCCAGGAGAAGACTTGGTCCTCTGATGAACATGCACAGGGAGGGGATTCCCCTGAGAGTCCCCACTCTCTGCCTGTGTTAAAGATATTGGGCTTCTAGTAAATTAAAAACCTGAAACATTATAAAGGAGTTGCAAAGGAAAAAGGCAAAGCTGAAATGGAAATATGAATGTTTAGTAAATTGGTCTATCTTGGTGATAAGATCAAAAAGGAGAGATGTTCCCTCTGAAATTGTGACAGGTCTAAACTAGAGAGAGGTCGGGCTGGATCAGCCAAAACTCATGTGATTGTGAGAGAGAGAACAGAATGGTAGGGGCATAATGACCAAGGGTGATGGAATTGCTTAATGACTCAGATTGGGGTGTAATTGGAGCCATGTATGGGCTCTTGGGAAAGAGATGCAGACCAAAAGGGACTGGGCTCAGAGTGATCTCTAGTAGTCTTCCCTAGCATGGCATCCTGATGACTGCCCTCTGAACTGTTTTCTCTTAGGTCTGATCTATTCTGTGCCCAGACACAAATCAATATTTCTATTTCAATAAACTATTTACATTTCAGTGACTTCACATGTAGGGAGGATGTGTTTTCTTGAGCACCTACCACCCCTCTATGCCACCATTTCTTTGTGGGGCAGAGCCCTGCAGAGGGCAGAAGCAAGAGAGAATTTAACACTGGAGGGTCTGGACTCTTCTGGTGACTCCAGAGAGCCAGATAGGAGAAAGGAGGAACAGTTTTTCCAATAGTGTTTCACATCTTCACAAGTAAAATTTTCAATCAATGAGTATTTGTTGAGAATGTACCACACATGCCAACAGTTGCATTATAAGAGGTCAAAAATAAAAGCTAAAGTGTGGGTTGTAATAAAATGCAATGAGGGAAACGGGTGCTTAGGTGGAAAGCAACGGGGAGTGTTGGGGGAGCAACCCACTTTAGAAGTGGGGTGGTGAAGGGCAACCTCTCAGGGAGAGTAAGCTTAGGCTTGAGGTTGTACATCTTGCCAAGGAGGAGCGAGCATTCTAGTCTGAGGAACTGCCCGTCAGGTGAGGGGAGAATGCAAGAAAAGGGGTGGAGAGGTTGGATTTTATTCCCAGTGCAAAGAAAATCCACTCAAGTGTTTTAAGCAGGGAAATGGTGTGAGTTTTTTCAAGATCACTCCAGAAAGAAAAAAAAATCATTTGGCCAAAGTATGGAGAATAGCTATAGGGAACTGAGAAAGGAGACCAGAAGATCAGTTAGGGGGCTGTTATAAGAGAGGGGAAGGTGGCCTGTACAGATAGTGCCAGGGAATTTGCATTCAGGATCATTTTGGAATTATGCGGGAAAAGGAGTGGACTTGCTGAGAGGGGAGAGAAATGAAGGTTAATGAACTGGGTATCACTGCATTATGGCATGTCCAGAAGACACAGAAAAGGTGTCCCAAGTAATTTGATCTGCAATCTAGAGCTCAGAGGAAGGTTCACAACTGGAGATACAAATACTGTGAAGAGGTAGAACTTGAAGTCATCATAGGAGATAGATAAGGAGAAAAAAAGAGAGGATGCTCCAGGCCGGAGTGTTGCAGAACGTGAACTTGTCCAGCCAGGCCTAGGTGGAGGAGGAATCTGGGAAAGGGAACAAAGAAGGTAGCAGGAGTCAGGGAGGCCTGGGCACAGACCCTGAAGTCACTGCTGGGTAAGCGACAGTCCTTGCATTTTCAGTATCGAAGGCTGGCTGCAGAGCAAGCCTTGCTTGCAACAACAAAGGAACCTATATTTATGGAGCACTTAACAGTTTTTACAGTATCATGTATTCATTAGCTAAGCCTTTAAACCAGAGAGGTGACGAGTTACAGCCTTTTCAGAGTTCAATGTTTTAGGAGCCTTTTCAGAGGATACAGTGTTTTAGGAGAAAGAGCTGTGATTTGGGAACACCGGGTTTGTTTCAGCTTACAAATTTTAGCTGGGTGAGTTCAGGCAATTAGGTTAGCTTCTTTGAGCCTCCATTTCCTGATCTGTAAATGAAAACGACCACCCCATTTCCCACACAGGGTGAGTGTGGATCAGGTGGAAGCACTGTTGGTGAAAGCTCTTTGTGATACTGTTGTGAGTCGTTATTTCTGAAACAGCACATTGGTGAGGAAGGCCAAAGTCTGAGGCCCGAGTCCAAGGGCTGGCACCATTCGAGCTATGAAAGTAGGTTGGCAACAGACAATCCATGTTAGACTCTTGAAGAAAATGAACAAGAACACATTCCAGGTTTTTAAGGTGTGGCCTAATCGTGAATGAATCCCAACCTAACGGTGAGTGTATTCAGTCATGATGAATCCAAGTTCCTGTTTTCCAGGACCTGTGGTGTCACATTCAGGTCTGAATTTCCCATCGAGTGGGCAGGTGAGGAGAGCAGGGTGCTCCCTGGCCATCCCAGCTGTGCAATTTCTCTCTTATGCTAAACCTTTCTGATCCCTCAAGAAATGCTGGGACTTGGGGCCCAAAGATAGCTCCCAGTGACTACGCCACAGTCTCTGTGAGACACAAGGTGTCCCGTGTACTGGTCTGATTCTGGTGTGGCAGGTCTGGGACAGTGACTGGGATTTGTCCCCGACCTCCCTAGAGGGCAGGCATGAGTGGGGACATTGGAGCCCTAGCATCCTACAAACCCAAAGGTGTGATCAGCAGGCCACTGCCAAAGGGAATGGTGGGGGGGGGGTCTCCAGCCTTCCCCAAAACTTAAAGCAGCAGGAAAAAAACCTGAATCTTGAAAGTTTCAAAGTGGGGCTTGTGGGGAGCTCTGTGTCAGGGACCTCATCCTGCCTCCCAGGCTTAAGCAGCCTCTTGCCTGATGCTTGGCCACTTCTGACCTGCTGCAACCATGATTCACACAAACCGTGCATTTCCCCATCAGAAGAATGGGGAGCACAGCAACTCTGTCTTCCTTCGCCACAGCAGCCCTTGGAGCCCTCCGGCTACCCTACTGGTGTGGCCAACTTTGCAGGTGTGGGAGGGAGGGATTTAAGGGTAGAATCTGGTTATTAAACCCACTACACATGCAAAAACTGAAAGAGAATGACACAGGTGAGAATACAAGGCCAGGCTCCGCCAGGCATCCTCCTCCATGTGGGGCCTTTTATCCTGGTGCACACTCTATCCTACCTGTTCAGTGTTTTGGGATCATTTTAAAGTTTGTATCTATCATCTGTGTTAACACCTAACTATTATGTGTTAAAACAATAGTAGTGATTTGCTTAGCAGAGAGCTGTGAACACCCACTTCTAGACTCACTGCTTGAATAATCAAATGTTTAAATTTTCATGCAAAATGTTTTCTGAATGCCACTGAATAATGTTTGTGAATATTTACTTTTTCCCCCTTAGTCTGAACGTTTAGACTAAAGAAAACATACAATCAATCATTCACAACAGAGCAAAACTTTCACACTTAAATAAATTTTCAAACATACTACATCAAACTGGGTGTTTTGGAATTAATCTTTATAAAAATGAAGCTTGCTATCATGGTACTAGGCTCTGAGGGTGTTTATACAGACTGTACAAACTAAGCAACTAGATATTTGGGATATTTGTGCAGGATCTCTTTGCAAATGAAGATCAAAGTCAAAAAGAAAAAAACAAATTCACTTTATTTTAAAGACAATGATTGGCATACAGAAGGTATGCACTAGCATAAAATAAACTTTCATGAAAAGCATTAAAATCCATTATAAATTAATTTATTAAATAGGTATTTGGTATATGTGATGGTTTTATTAGATATTACTTTTATTTATTGCCAACCCCTCCCCCAAAGTCAAAGCAAATCAGAAAATCTCATAACTCCAATTTACACTAAATAATTTATTTTCCCAAAATGTGTATGTGTTCTGAGATGTGACACATGATACAGTTCAATTGGTCATTCTCTATCAATCATAATATGACAGGACACAAGAGGCTAAAAATGGCTCATCATAATTTATTTTATGTTAAAATGTACAGCTTTTTTTGTTTGTTTTTGTTTTTTGTTTTTTTTGAAGTAACTGACTAAAAAGATAACAGATAAATACAAGAGTGTCGCTGGCTCCTATTTTATACAAGGATTACGCCTCTCCTGCTTGGCCCTTACTGTCACCCTGTACAGGTACAAAGGCTACAAAAAAGGAAGCAATATAAACAGACACAAATAACTTTTTTGCTTTTTTACATGCGATTTGTAAGCTTAGTTTGAGCTATTCACAAGCTACTTCTCTATTTTTCCTTAAAAAATAACTCCAATATTTTATAAAGATAGAAAAATCTACAGATGGAATGAAAATGTAAAGTTAGAGGCATTTCCATAAAATAGCAACTTTACACCAAATTCACTATTTTTTTAAATTCTGCCAAGTATTTGGACATATATGAAATGTTTCAAAACCTGACAGATAAACACTGAGATATGCTTCATTCAATAAACAGAAGTCTGCATTTATAAAACAGAAAGCTGCCTTTTTCCCCAAAGAAATCTGTCACCAAAATGGAAAAGGGTCTCAACTTTACACCAAACATTTAGCAATAAAACCCTTTTGACTAACCAAATGGGAATAGCCTTTATAGCTCTTTACAGTTTTATAATTAACAAAAATATAGTTTTTTTTTTAAACCCTCAAATTAGGGCACCCTAATCAAGGCAAAAAACTTAAGAAATGGCTTACTGTTAGCACAACACTTGTACAGTACTACAAAATGCACTGTCACTAACAAAGACATTAGCGGCATGCTGAAGTGTCACCTTAAACAAAATATACAATAACTGAAATGCTAAAGGCATTTACATGGAGTGGACAGGGAAGGAAAAAAAAGCTCTAGGTTCAATATTAAAACAGATAATCTGGGGGCTTGATATCCACATTGTTTAATGGAAGCAGGCACAACCAGTGGCTGCCTCCAAACTGTAGTCCAGAGAGGCCTTCCTTCGCAGAGAATGTCATATAAAAGTAACAGAAACAAAGGTACCAAAAAAGAAAGAGGAAAAAAAGAAAAACAACTTGTATAAGGCTTTCTGCTGCATACAGCTTTTTTTTTTTTTTTTTTTTTTAAATAAATGGTGCCAACAAATGTTTTTGCATTCACACCAATTGCTGGTTTTGAAATCGTACTCTTCAAAGGTATTTGTGCAGATCAATCCAATAGTGACGCCCAGTGGGTCTTGTGGACTGCCCAAGGTGTCTACCTTCTCATGTAGGACCCATTGAGAGATTGTTTGGACATGCCTGTGTTCATGTAGCCGTGGTGTCCAGGGGCTGTGTACATCATATTACTGTGAGGCGGGGTCTGCATTGGTTGCTGGGCATATGGCTGGGTTCCCATCATGCCCATCTGCATCTGCATAGGGTACTGGGGAGTTTGATTCATGTAGCCATGATTGCTGTGATAGCCACTGTTCATCATTGGCTGGGACATGCTGTACCCATTCATGGCATTGAGAGTGTTCATGTTCATGTTCACAGAATTGACATTGTAGGCTGGGGCTGGCATCAGGTTCACACTCATGTTCATGCCTCTTTGCATTGTTAAAGTCCGTGCAGGACCCTGCATGGCTACAGTCTGGGAGCGCCCATAGATTTGTGACTGATGGGTGGCAGCGGCTGGTGACAGAGATGCCGACTTGGTTCTCATGGAGACATGGCCCTTGCTGGCAATCTGAGTTTGCAGTCTTTGGCTGTGGGAGATGCCAATATTTGATGCAGCCATGTTCCGCTGCAAAAGAGGCGGCGGCAGATTCATTGGAGGAGGAGTCAGGTTGGGGGGTGGGGTCATGGTAGCTTGTGCTTGGGGTCCCCCAGGGACGGAGTGTGGAGACTGAGAAAGCTGAACAAGCCCTGTGTTACTTAATGGTGTGGACAAAGAGGCACTGTTTGCATAGGAAGTCACAGCAGCGGAATGGCTGTAAGGCAATGAATGATCAATAAGTGTATTAGTTAACTGCTGCAGTTTGGCAAGGCTGAAGGTGGCAGATGGCTGTGGGTAGTGCCCAGCCCCAAAATCACTTTGACCCATTCGCTCATATAAGCCAATGTTGGCGTTGCCTGTCTCGGGGATGTCAGCCAGCTGCATCGGTGGGGTGAAGTTAGCAGCCATGCTACACTGAGCCAGCTGCTGGCTGCTGCTCGGAGGCCTCTCCACCACACAGCCTTGGGGAGACTTGACACTGCAGGTTGGGGGAGAGCTAATGCTGGTTTGCTGCAGCATGCTGCAGCTCCCGCTGATGTTGGACATCTGCTGGGTGACGGCACAGCTGCTCTGTGTCAGATTGCTAGAGGTGAGGTTGCTATAGGAGCAGCTGTTCTGTGAAGAGCCATTTCCACAAATGCTGCCACCCATGGTAGAATCATAGCTGCTTGGATTTTCGTAGTTCTCCGTTGTGCTCTCAATACTGCCCAGGTCGCTAAATCCACTATCTACAACTTGCTGTGAGTGATCTGAAACTGATGGGACATCCATCATTGGACTGGTTTCCATGTTCTGCAGAGATGGCACTGAGATGGCGCTCTGATCTGGGCTGATTTGGGCATAGCTGCTCTCTAGGGCAGGAACACTGGGACTATTGACAGAACGAACTGACTGGCCAGGATGGGAATGAACGGATGAAACTGGGCTACTGTGATCTGACTGTTGGCAATCGTCCAGTGTGGCAGCGATTTGTGGACTTTGGTCTGCGTGGGTGTAGTTTTGTAGGCTTCTACAGGCCTCTTGAGTCTCGGCACAATCCTGAAAGGTGTCATCCTGTTCCCTGTTCTCCTGGGTCAAGGACTGAACTGCCTGAACAGTCTCTGAGTCGATTTCCATGGTGGCTGTGTTTCCCTCTTTGAACTCAGAATCCACTTCGCTGTTCTTTTGATCCTGCTTCTGTGTCTGTTCTTCTGGGGGCTCCTCATCAGACTCAGGTGCATTTTCAGTATCCCCAGCAAGCTCCTTAGGCTCACTGTTACATGAAGCTGCAAGGTCAACCCCACAGTCCATCAGGACCTCTGGATTCGAATGACTAGGCTGGACACTAAGGTCTAAAAAAGCCTCCTGGTTTTCTAGGACTTCTTTGAAGGTTTCCCTTGGGAGTTCTTCCTTCTCCACTTCGGCAGACTCCATGTGACTGTCATCTTCATCATCCGCATCGTGATCCTCGTTGTGAGATGGCTCTTCATCTTCCTCTTCTTCCTCTTCATGATCATCCAAATGCACGGTGTCTTCTTTATCCATTGCGATTCCTGGTTCCTCTTTTTCCTGACTTTTAGCACTATCCTGGTTTTTTTCTATAGTTTCTTCTTCTTCCTCCTCCTCTTCCTCCTCTTCCTCCTCCTCCTCCTCCTCTTCTTCCTCCTCCTCCTCCTCTTCTTCTTCCTCAGGTTTGATGAGATCCTCATCTGGTTTTTCGCCTGGTGATTTATTTGGACTTACAGGTGCACACGCTTCTTCCTTTCTGTTTCCATCCCGAGGCAGCAGGGCTTCCACAGTCTCCCTCACCTCCTCCCCAATCCTGATGGGTGTGGGACTAGTTTTGTCTTCTGAAATCTCCTTCTGCTCTTCCACTGTGACCTGGTCATCAGGTTCCATGGGCGTTTCTGGTGGAGTATACAGATTCAGTTTAAATCCAGTCTTCCTCTCTTTGTTTTGCCTCCACTTAGAAAGACCACGCTTTGTTCCTTTTGGCCATACTTGTTTGCACTTTAGAGGTTCAGGATTGTCTTTGCTCCCTTCTTTCAAGTTACTTGCATCATCATCTATTTTGTCTTAGTGGAGAGACAGAAAGGGGAAGGAAGACAAGCAAAGTTTTAGAAAGCATAGCCATGGACAACTTGAATTCCTTCCTCTAACTTAATTAGCCAGCACTGCTTTCAATTTAGCATTTTAAAAGCTGATGGTCAAGATAATCAAGACTAATGTAGAATAATATTGTTGCATAAATCAAATAAATAACTTAGGCCTGGGAAAACATCCGAGTTTAACAAACAAGACATTCTATGATGTGAAAGCCCTGAGTTCTACAACATAAAAAAAAAAAAAAAAAGAAAGAAATGAACTTGAACATTTAGAAAGTAAGAAATACAGGGGAATGGAATTAATGCTAGCTTATATGCAAATCATCACTGCACTAGAAAAATAACTAGAAGAATAATTCCTATATCTATCCTGAGGAAATCAACTTTTGTGGATATTTGCTCGATTTAAATGATCTCAAGATGACATTATTTAATTTTCTTTGAATGTTTTCTCTGGCATAAAAATAAACTGTGTACCTCTGAAACAAATGAATAAATAACTAGATACACAAAACACAAATGTATCTGTGAACCATCATTTTTAGGATTATCTTTTTTTTCTTTTTCCCTTTGGCAGTACAAGGGATTGAACCCAGAGGCTTTTTACACATGCTTTGAGCTAAATCCATAGCCTTTTTAAAGTTGTATTTTGAGACAAGGTCTCACTAAGTTGTCCAGGCTGCCCTGGAACTTGTGATCCTCTGGCCTCTGCTTCCCAAGTAGCTGGGATTACAGACATGTGTCACCATGCGTGGCTTAGGATCATCATTTTTGCAAGATATAACAACCTACAATACAATTACCATGAAATTACTGAATACTGAAAATACAGGTATTCTTTTCATCTCTCTGTCCACATTATATTTGGGATCAGTTTATGTCTCAACTGGAAGATTTGAAATACAAAACAATTAGAAACACACTGTGATTGCAAAGTTCATTTTAGTTCAGGTAACCTTATTTTTCTGTGTCCATATGCACATGTGATTATAAATAAATATGTTTATATAAATATGTGCAAACAAATAAATACATGAAAATATATTTACACACACACAAAATAATAAACATATAAAATACCCACGTCTTAACTTCTTTAGAAGATTGAAGACTACACTAATCCCCTAAAGTAAATGGCCAATTTAAAGGGAAAGCTCTATAAAGAGCAATAGTCTTACTAGAAATTCTCTTTTTGGCTAGATACAGTGGCACACTCTCCAGCCACTTAGGAGGCTGAGGCAGGAGGATAAAAAGTTTGAGGGCAGCATTGGCAACACAGCAAGACCTTGTCTCAAAAAATAAAAAAAGGAAGAGCTGGGAAGGTAGCTCAGTGAAAGAGCATCCCTGAGTTCAATCCTCAGTGCTCCTCTGCTCCCAACCCCTGGCAAAAACAAAACAAAACAAAAAAATTAACAATAACGATAACAAAAAACAAAAGCATCAAACATTATTTTGGAGAACAAAAATAAGATCTAACAACTGAGGAAGAGAGATCCTTCGTGCCAGAATGGAGTGATTTCTAATCCAGTCAGTGCCGGGCAGGGTCAGCTTTAGCTCGTTTACATAATAAAAGGACTACATATAAACTTACCTGCCAGCATGCTTCGTTGAAATTGACTAATTGAAAAAAACATATGAGATGCAGAATGATCTTGGCTGGACGTGCCAAGTACTGGGCCTGAGTTGTCAAGTTGAGATGTTCAGATTATTTTCTTTATATTCATAATGGCAGATATGGCCATACCAATGACCACAGAATCCACATTCTTACTCTACATGCTACTGATCCTACCAGTAATTTTTTTTTTTTTGGTGGGGGGCAGTGGGGGGAGTTACTGGGGATTTAACCCAGGAGAGCTTTACCACTGAGCTACATCCCCAGTCCTTTTTATTTTCCATTTTGCAACAGGGTTTCCCTAAGTTGCTGAGGGCCTTGTTAAATTGCTGAGATTGGCCTCAACCTGTTATCCTCCTGCTTTAGTCTCTTGAGTTGCTGAGATTATAGGTATGTGCCACACACCTGGCAGTCCTACTAGCTTTTGTAGGAATACCTCCCTAAATCAGAAGATGAATTTTCAGATAATTATTTTTAGAGGGAACAAGATCCAGAAAGGTATAATATAGCCACAAAGGATTCCTAAAAGTCAGTAGCACAAAGTGGAGAAGAAAGGCAATGATAATTCACCTACTGACTCCTGAGAAGATAGCCAAGAAGTAGAAGTAAATCTCAATCTCCACACACACAAAGGAGCTCTCATTCTGCAGTCTGATGCTGTTTATGTGTTCATTTGTTTAAAGAAACCAAAGAAAAGGGCTTGGTCTTTCTATACCCAGGGTTAAGATGTCTTTCCCTCAGCAAATATTGTATGCCAATTATAGTGTTCCTGTTGAAGTAAGGAAGTCAAGAAGGTGCTAACTTGGGTTCTTAAAACTAACTTTTCAAATGCTAGAGTGCAACCTGTGGTTCCCAGGCAAATGAGATGGTTTTTTCCCAGACTGGAACAAATTTTAGATGGAGTCATTTCAGCTAAAGAGAAACGAGCCTTATAAAGCCTCATGATTCAGCTGGGAGTACAAGTGCCCAAACTGAGTGCTTTTAAACAGCACAAAGACAATTCAATGGTAGTTTGGTAGGTTTTTTAGAGGATGAGGAAGGGGTATCCATGTCAACGTCAGAGGAAAAACTATTTCCTGATTTCTATATTATTCAATATTATCAAAGCTAATATTGATGGTGTGGATAAGTTCATATGATTCTTGATCATAATATCCTCAGATACTACTGATGAGTAAGATGTACCTCTAGTTTACTAATAACTGTTTTCTAGGAAAGGAACTATTCTCATTCAATTCCCACACTGATGATAATATATACCCTGATTTCTACAACATTAAATGAAGAAAAGTACCTGTTAGAATCAAGGAAATGCAGTGTGTTTCTTATTGACAGACTTCAAATTTTTTGAAGCTAAGCCAGTTTCTGGAAAGACAAACCCACCCACAGGAACATTCTGGTCTTAGTAGTTGTTAACATAAAATCCCACTGCAGGGAGAAAGGACAGATGAGCACTTATTTCAGGTGTGATGATATGACCTCCCAGATGCCTTTAGTATCACTCCAGGAGCAAGTCAAACTAACAGTCGTAGGGTAAGGTTTTTATAACCCTCTACTTACTTCTACACGGGTCAGCATTCTTAAAGCAATGATTGTCTTTTCCTTCCTCTTCCTCTGTTTGTCTTTTCTTCCCAGGCTGATGTTGGAATGCTTTTCTCAGAACTGGCTTCCTGCCATCTTCCTCCACTTCGATCTCACAGGTAGGCTCCAGCTGCGGCATTGGCCTCTCTTCATCTGAGTTGTCAAAGGGCTCATTCAGTACTTCTGTCGTCTCAGAAATGGTCTCGGTTGTTACACTGCTGTTGATCCTCCTGCGTTTACGACCCCTTTTCTTCTTTAGTACAAAAGGCCTCTGAAATTAATTCCAAACATAATACATAAGAGCTCATGAGAAATTAAATGGTTGTGTCGATATGCAGCAAACATGTATTGAAAATGCGCCTGAGAATCTTGCACGTAAAGACTTCTGTAAATGCCTTTGTACTTAACCTTCCATTTGATGTTTAACATCCCTCTCGGGCTACAACTACAGAGGCAAGTGTTTTCCAAATAAAACAGTTGTTTACTCAAGCAGATGCTTCGAGAGGGCACATCCTAGCAGCTTGACTGTATATTTTAAAAGCTAAGCTTTGTTATTCTAGCATATATTTTCCAAGTGGTACTTGTTGGCTTCAATATCCTAAACATCATAGATCTTTTTTAGGGCACTATGAACCCCAATGTTTCTATAATGTTGCAATAATTAACTAGCCACTGAGTCACTCATTTAATACTTGGTAAATGTTCAAGGGACAACTACTACATGCAAAACACTAGGGAAAACATGATGGTGTACAACACTGGCTTACTTGTCCCATTTCATAGGACTTCAAGAACTATGAAAGGGGAGGAAGAAAAGGGTACTCCAGGAAAGTATTATTCTCCTGCTTAAAAAGCCCACAAGGTAGCTGCTAAACAATTGATAATTCTGTTAAATATTTTAATATGAAAGGCAGCTAAAAAAGACAGATTTCTATCCTCCATGTAAGATATAAAAATATTTCTTCTATTTGTACTAAAGTTTGGCACAAATGACTCCAAAATCGTAATAAAAATGTTTTCCAAAGTGAAAAAGTATTTAATAATACAAAATTTAAATAAAGGAATAACAGGTAGATTTGCTGTTAAAATGTAATCTGTCAATAATGAGTCCCCAAATTGTTGGAAATAAACTGCAAAGAAAGGTTCAACAAATCTGGTTAAAAGCCAACCTCTAGATCTGGGAGTATAGCTCAATGGTAGAGCTCTTGCCTATCATGCGCAAGGACCTGGGTTCAGTCCCCAGTATTAAAAAAAAAAAAAAGAGAAAAAGCCAACCTTCAGGTAAATTGTATCCAAAAATTATTGTCTTATATTTTTAATGCTTTGAATGTTCTTGACAAACACACATAGGCCTGTTAATCGTATTCTGTAATTTAACATTTGTGGTTATTAATCACCCTCCCGTCTGCCTGCCCTCCCAAACCACTTGAATTTTCCCAAGCAGAAGTGTAGAAAATATAAAATAACTGATTTCCTTAAGGTTGAGTCCATTTATATGGTAGTCCACATCATGCCTTGGATGATTCTGGGTTTTGATAGTTTTAGGACAAGTTTCTCTTGTTATATACATAATGAGAATGAATGCATTCTCCTTGTAAGAAATTAAAACATTATTCAGAAGCCTGAAGTCCACTTCATGGATGTTCCTTATTACCACCTCTCCACAGCTACCCTCCCACTAGTTGCCAGGGTTAGAAGAAAGCACTGATCTGGGAGTTAGAGTGGCAAGCTGCTTGACAGACACTACATAGCAGTGGCCTTGGAGCAGAGACTTACCTTGTATCTTGTTATCTCTATTTGTTTTGGCTTTACTAACAAAACCAGACAGATACTGCTTACAAAGATATCAGATCTGGGAAAGCAATTACTTAAAAAATCAATTGTTTACTTTCTATACTACTGGAGATGAGATGGTATAATTTAGAAAAACCACCAGGCTACTAAGATATGAGGAATTTCATTAATGTGCCATAGACCACAGATGCAAAACATCAGCCCAAAGGGCCCCAAATACCTTCTAACAATTCTATGCTGAGAACAAGAGAGAAGCAACAGCAAGAGCACTGGGCTTTGAATGAGCTCTTGGACTCCTTAGGCTTTGAAAGGTGGTTGATGTGCTCTCTGGGGCCCCTTTTCTTTCTCATAACTGGATTCTACTCTTGCAGACCAGCAGGTGGCAGTGACTACTAAACTAGGAAGCTGGCCTGTCCCTGGCCTTAGCCCCAGTAGACACAATCATGACTGTAAGATAATTGATTATGATATCCAATCAGTGAGACTGGGTACACTGAAACTACATCTAAAGTAGAGAGTGAAACAAATAGCAAATTGTTGGCAATGACAAAGAAGATTTGACTGAAAGCTGCTCAGACTGAAATCTAAACAGCACATACCTTTCTCTTTATGGCAACTGACTGTGGTTTAGTCAATCGTGGGGGAGAGCTTTGAATATTTTCTTCCTCTTCCTCATCTTCCTCCTCTTCCTCCTCATCTTCTTCCTCTTCCTCCTCCTCTTCCTCCTCCTCCTCTTCTTCCTCCTCCTCCTCCTCCTCCTCACTGCTCTCTTTAGATAGCTCCATCAATTGCCCTCGTTCGCCTGCCACTGGCCGGCTCTCCGGGGAATGCAAATATTTATTTTTTGATTGTACTTTTGCAGGTGATTGCCTACTGTTAGCTCTAGATGACAGGATTTCTTGCTCCTCCTTTTCCCAGCAGCTAGCTTGTTCCATTAGCCGCTCAGCCTAAGGGGAAGGGTAAAAATGTTGGCTGGTGAGAGGGCAGTTATGTAGCCAGAGCCTCTAAGGATCAATGGCAAAGGGTCTCTAAGTGGGTTCTGATCAGGACAGTTAGCCAGCCAAGCAAATTCCAGCTGCATCATCTCAGGACCCTTAGCATCAGTTAGGATAACAAATCAAAGAAGATTGGGTTTCATGGGATATTTAGCAGTATTAATGATGCAGCGAATTGATTTGAGTCCTTTATCACTACATTACATGCTCACTGGCATGGAGCACTTTAAGCAAGTTCATAAACACAAAGAATCGATTGACATTGCAGCCTTGGAGCTCAGCACCAAATCTGATCTGATTACATGCTGTCAGTAGTGAAAAATGCTGCTTTGTGATCAATGATAAATGTTTCATTTTTCATACTCAATTCAATAAAATTATCATGTCTTACCATGTAACCTCAGTTAGGATAAATTAGTGCCATATCATTTCACAAGCTCTCTATATTTCCAAGCCTTTGACAATGATGTTAATAATTTTCTTGGTTTAAGAGAGCTCTAAGATTGAAGTTACACAACTTAGGATGATGAAGTCAATCATTACCTCTTTTTCGGCTTCTCGCTCTTCTTCCGAAACTGCAGCATTAGAAATTAAAATTGGGGTCCACCTCAGACTCTCTGGATCAAGTTCATTGGTTCGGGAACAGGTTTTCAGCTTTTCCATGTGGCCCAATATCAACTTTTCCCTTCTAATGATGACAAATCTATAATGTGATAAGGCAGAACAAAGCACAATCAAAAACTAAAATTTCACTTCATCTTCACACACTGATATACTAATGCTAACACTGTGTGGGTTAGGGGAAAAAAAATCAGAAAACACATCAATGAAAGGGTAGAATAAATTGAAATACAAACAGCAAAAAGATCATTTCATGATTTCTTTATGAAAAAACTTCTGATAATATCACCAAGGAACCACTGATTTTTTTTTTTTTTTTTACATTTTTTAGTTGGACACACGATATCTTTGTTTTATTTATTTATTTATTTTTTATGTGGTGCTGAGAATCGAACCCAGCGCCTCATGCGCGCGAGGCAAGCGCTCAACCACTGAGCTACAACTCTAGCCCCAGAACCTCTGATTTTTAACTGGAATACATGTGCCAGGGAACCTCTCCAGTATGAGGTGTTTGAGAGATAGTGTAATGTCCAGGGCCTGGGGACTGACCTGCCATCTCTCTTGTCAATCATGTGGAGGTGCTGCAGAGTGGTGGCGATGTCATGTGGGCACATGCCCGTGGCTCTGCTAATCGCCTTGATGCTGATGTGCCTCTCATGGTGGTGGTAGAGGTATTCTAAGATGACGCTCTTCCAATAGGCCAGGTAGGAGAGTCGGCCCAGATCAGAGAGTGGTTTTTCAGGAGACCCTGCTTGGCCTTCTCTTCTAGAAAGCAAATAGCCTAGGGCAAAAAAAGCAAAGGGCCACTCACTGTGGTGTTTCCAGAGCTAGGAACAGGAGCCACCAGAAATAATACAAGTAGCAACAAGGTAAAAACATCACATCAGTGAAGTTCATCTTTTTATATGTGCAGCCTCTTCCCAGTTACAGTGATCTGATCCCTAGGAAGTTTATGCTTCTGAATCTTATGTAGTGGCACCATAAGTCAATTCATGCAGCCAGCAGTAGCATTCCAAACACATCGTGACATATTTAACAAAGACTGAAAGTTAGGACTGAAGACATTACTTCTGGTAAGTTTCAACATCTAAGTCTCCTGCAACCTTTAAATTCTTTCAAAACTCAATGTCAGGCGCTTACTCAGAAATCCTGTTGAGGGACCACCCCAAACATTAATGGGCAAGTTGTTTTCTACAGGAAGGACCTAATGACCCTTTGACAGCTGGGTCTTAATAAACAAGAAGGGCCTCCGTTGACTTAGAGTCTATATTGCCTGTTACGTTTAACTAGCGTTTAACTAGCCGGGTGATCTGAAGCTCTGTTTTAGGACTAATAAAAGAACGCCTTTCAAGTCAACCCTGCAACTAGCATTGGCTCCATTAGCTCTATTTTCACCTCTTTCATGGAAATTAATTTGTAATCCAAACTCAGAATGTTGTCCTAACAAATTAAAAAAACACACACAAACACACACACACAAAGAAAAACAAACAAAAATAACTCCTTGAACTATTTCACGCATACTCCGAAAATCCCTGAGCCTGTTAAGCTTTTGAAGGCATTCTACAGCTTTACTGTGAAGGTTCCTTGGCAAAGCAACTTTGAAATGAGAAAAACTTTAAATCCACTTGAAGGTAATGAATGAAAGCTGGCGGCTGTCGTGGTAATTAAGAGCCACTTATGGAATGGAGAAGAAATGCGGTAAACTAATGATGTCTACCTTGCTCTAATTATCTATTTCAACAGCCTCACCTTCATGAACTTCCTAAATTTAAACAAACATCAACCACATACAGTAGGTGGCAGCAATTACAAAATCATGCTGCTCTGTAAACCACCCAAATCTTCAGCATTTTTTCTTCTTTATCTACATTTTCAAAATGGCTGCATTCTCAAGAATTTTCTCAATTTTATTTTTTTGTTACAAGGAGAAATCAATGGCTCTGATGCATATTGCTGCCTCTCAAAAATCACTGTAAATAATGCAGAAATATAGAACAAGAAATTCAACCTGGACCCCATAGGGGTATAATCACAGCATTTTGCATCTTGATAGCTTTAATCTGAATGCCATTAAAAAGAACAGTCATAAATTCAACATTAGGTTTTTCTGAAGTCTTTTGACTTATTTGTCTCTTTAATTCATGTTTAAGTGCAAAGTATTTTATTGAATGCAAACAAGCACCACAACAGTTCACAGTCAAACCACTGTCGACGTCACCCGGCTCCAGACTGAGGCTTTCAACAGCAGTGTCAGGAATGCTAACATCAATGGCTGCTGTGCCGAAGCCAGCCCATATCATGCCCTATCAACACAGGAAAGAGCACTTTCTCTGTGGTCAGAGTACTAAGGGAGCCCAAATCTCAGAACACAGATAATTGGCACATCCGTCACCTGCCTCCTAAGTGCTTGGCCCATGCTGAGAAATGTACTCAGTCAGCTGGAAGTCCCAGCTCTCTACTCCTGGTGGTGGTGGGGGGAACCATAGAACCATGGATAAGGAACTGCTGTCCGTCCATGAGACCCCACAATTAAAAGTCCCCTGCAGTGGCTATGGAAGTCCTTAGGCCCTCACGGGTTCTTATCTGAACCCCACAGAAAGCCTCCCTTTAAGCTTGGCAGAAGGATATCTGTACAACCAAGAGATTCAGAAGGTGGTCCTGAGCCTTCCCTATCTTACACTCCCTGCTACAAAGGGTTACCTTACCCAGGAAGCCTGTGTTCTTTGTTCTGTCTACCCTTCCCACCGTCCTTACTCTAAGCCCCTCCCCCAATTTACCTAGACGTTCCTGTTTTTCACCTGAAGGTTGTACAGATATACCTTATCAGGGCCTGGGCTAAATGGGTGAGACCACTGAAGCTGACAGGCAACTGGGGTCTTAGGGAACATTTAGGTACAAACCTTTCAGCACCTGCTGCTTCTAGCACATTAAATGGCTGTCTCCTGAGACATTCTTTAGACAACAACTGTAGCCTGTGGCTGACACTGCCACGGGAGTCCAGGTGACCAGCCCCAATGATCATGGGCACACTGAGTCCACTGGTCTTTCCCAGCAAACACCCTCCTAGTTTGCAAGCAAGGATAGGGATGAAGTGGGGAAACTACCAACACATGCCGAGGGGACACCTTCCTAGGTGCCGGAGAAAAACAACTGGAAACCCAAACTCCAAAAATCAGAACACATCAGGCGGGTTTTCAGGAATGATGTGCACCAACACTGTAGACTACACAAGGACTGTCTGAAGGCTCCTCAAGGAATTCAAAACTGGTGGGAAGAAAGGACACTTCTGACAAGAGTCATCTTGAAGTCAAAGTCTCCTCCTGAAGGAGGAAGCTTTGGGTTTAAATAAATTCCACCAGAACAATCAAAATGACCACAGATATATTCCTTATTCCTTACTAGTTAAGGGAAATCACTTGTAATTTGTTAATCTACATAGTGTAGAAGAAAAGGGTGTTGGATCTACTCTGTTGTGCACTAGATTGATGGAAGTCAGAATCCAAATGTTACCTGCAGCAGGCACCTGCCTTCACAGAGGCTGCAGCTGCTGGCACTTCACTACTGACATTCATAACATGGGATTTTAAATAATTTTGTTTCTTCCTACTTTTTCTAGGCTCTTCAAAGAAAAATTATGATATAGCCTATTGACAGAATAATTTTTGGTAAGAACATTTTACTAATTGAGTAATTATAGAGGTGTGGTGGTTTAAGTTACAGCTCTTAAATTTAACTTACCAAAAAGATTCCAAATAATTGATCTAAGATGCAGGGAAATAAAAAGCACTTATCTTGGAAGCCGGTGTATTATCCTGAAGCATCTGAAACAAGTACAATACACCCCTGGTGAATAGATTCCCATGGCGCGCTAACACCTCTCCTTAACTCAGGATACTTTCAATCAGAAAGCCTCAGCTACTCCTGGGGAAACCTAGCTAATTCAGATGGAAAACAAAGTGATATGTAGAGGACAAATCCCAGTAGCTGCAGTATAATTAATCGCTGGTGAAATTATTCCCTTGAACTTGCCTGTGAGCCAGGGGTGCTGGAGAACAGCACTTACTCGTGAGTAGGAGCTTATAATTGAAAACCGAGTGGCCCATAAACCCCTCACCCACATCAACTATTTTGAAGCTGGCTTCCTTATTTGCTTCACAGGAACTACTTAACCAGGGGAAAGTGAGGTCTGAGTGTTGGCTTCGGAACCACACACTTAATTAAAAAAAAAAAAATTATCAAGGTGTCTGTTTGAAGAGACAGAAGAACAATGTGATCTCTACAAGGAGGAAGCATTTTAATCTGTACTGCATGGGACCCAGGTGTACCTCACTTCTGTTGAGGCTGACCTACTTGCCAATTCTCATGTTACCAGCCCTGATCCCCTGGGTTTGAAATGGTTAACTTCCTCCCAGGGGGAGAGAGAGAGAGAGAAAAAAAAAATTTTTTTTTTTTTAAAGTGGCAGAGAGTTGATTTCATGTAGCCAGATAGATTATGATAAGAAAGAAACAATACAGTCAAGGTCAAGATTTGTTTTTGAAGGCCCAAATCCTCAAATTAACTTAACTCCCAGCATAATAACTGAGAAGTTAATCCTAATTTATATGAAAATTCCTTGCTTTTAAAAGAATGATAGTCAAGATTGTAGAGTGGACCAAGAATAGAACACTGTTCTTACACAAGACTGTGGATATGGAGAAGGGTACACTTTACAATGGTGGCCACCCTTCATCCTTGCATGCCTCCATCTTCTACTACCTGAAACCAAGCCATATGAATTTCCTTAAACCCTAAAGTGTAAACTTTGGCAAGCTACTCACTCCCAACTCCCATCTGTCTGGATTATGTGAGTTCAGGGTCGCCAGCTGCTTTTAGGAGAAGATAATCTTTGAGGATTACACACCTTTCATCAGACACCTGTTTAGCTCAGCAAACCCTGGAGGAAGGCCCCATCAGTAGACAGCACTGGGTTTGCAAGCCTGGGAACCGACACCAGACCAAGGATTTATGGCAACTCTTGAGCAGAGGAAATCTGACGACTCTAACCATGTAGTTTATGCTTGGAGAGATGGAGATTCGATGGTCTATGCTCATCTGTTACTGGTTTCCAGAGGTGAGCAGCACTGTGACCAAGTGGATGAATGAACGGCATTTTAGCAGTTCAAATTCTTGACAGGCTATCTATGTTTAAATTTTGTGGTGATTTTGCAATTAGTGCAGAATGAAGCTGAGCCCTAGCTCTCAGTGTTTTAAGAGAAGAGCGTGCTCTAAATGATCTGAGACCTGCCTAAAATCTTATGCTTTCTATTTATAAGAGGATACATACAGACGCCTCCCTGGTAAAAAAATGGACATTTTGAAAAAAGTATTTTTTAATTTAAGTTATTGGTTTTAAAACTGGAAGTTTAAGACATCTTTCCTATAATCAAATGGGCCTGGTATAATTATGTAACAACCTGAATAAATACTGCTTCTCAAGATCCCAAAGTGTGTTCTTTCAGACCCACAACATTAGCATCACCTGGAAATCTTCTAGATTAAGATTAATTTTTAGACTAGATGGGGAGACTGAAGATTCACAAGTGGGTAAGATCTCACCTGGCTCCATGCTGGTAGAGAACCGGAGAATAGACTCTCCAACAACAGACTGAAAGTTAGTAGAGGCTATTGAGTGGCTAAATTGCCCATCCTATGTACTATGCTTGTGCTTCTAACCTACATTGTGCAAACAAATCATTCTTGCTAACACATGAATCCTGATTCAGTAGGTTTGGGGGAATATCCCAAAAGTATGTATGTAATTCCAACAAGTTCCCATATCACGAGCCATACTTGAACAGCAAGGGTTCTAGGACAAGAACCAATTGGTTCTTGGAAATCTTGATCTAGGACCACATCACATTTTAAAGTTCTTTATGACTCTGAAGAACCTTTGTTTATATTGGCTATAACTACTGATTTTACTGAGAAATGACAAATGTAAATATAAATCACAGGCAATGATTTACATTTTTTAAAACCTCTTCAATGTCTGGTTTGAGACCTGAGTGGAATCCAGAGCCCACCATGCACCAGCCATGTGACTTTGGGTAATTTATTGAGTCTCTCGGTGGTGGTCAGGATCCTCCTCTGTAACGTGCAGATAATAATCACACTTATTTCTTACAGTTGTAAGGATGAAATAAGTTAAACAGTGTTTGGCCTATTACGGTAGCCCTGTGTTAGCATTGGCTTTTATTAGTATTTAGCAAATTCAGTGAATGAAATCTCAAAGTGATCACCTGGGCAACCAAATATCCTTAATATAGGGGAAAGAAAGAAAATTTGGATGGAAGAAAGGAGGCAAGTTGCTTTATACAGTCAGATTGAGAGGAGTTACCCTCCTTGTCCTACTTTTACATGAGGTTATCTGAAACCCATCCCACTCCCTTGGTCAGAAGTTCCTCTACCATGCCTTTCTCTTCTTCCCCATTTCCAGTTAACCAACCAAATATAAATTAAATTAATGGGAGGAAGAGGCCATGAAAAAAAAAAAAAAAAACAACCCTGCTTTAGGAATAATATTCTCAAGAAATTAGCTTAGGCCAGTTAGCTTTTAAGTCCTTGATTTCCAGGACTATCCTTAGGAAATAGCAATCCCTTCAAATTACAATAATAATGACTGCTTAGGGTTTCTGCAGAACCCAGAGATAGGCCAAGACATATGTAACAAAGGCCCAACTATTATAAAAGACTCAAGTGTGACCCTAGGAAAATGGCATAAGCCAGTTAAACGCAGGGAGTCAGAGGATCTTCAGGGAAGGACAGCTATCCACCCTGGGTCACATCCCTGGCTTCTTCTCTCTAAGCCTCTCTCTCTCTAAGATGTCTCTTCTCAAAGACCCCTCATGTTCCCTCACACTGAGTGTACTGACCACTGTAATGTTGAGTTCCGCTTCAATTACGTGGAGGAGGCTGCAGGTCTTTCTTACTCCGCCTTCCACATCCCTCCAAGCCACTCCAGGGAGGGATGGCATTCCTTTAACTCCTCTCAGAGGGAAGTGTGTGGTAGCGGCATGTGATGCATATGTGTGTTGAGCTTATAGACTATGCTAGGGTTTACCAGATGGTTTCCACAGTTCTGTGGGTAGCTGTAGACTCCCTTGAAGAGAGAGGGTGGTCAATCTGCATGTCAGTCACAGAGGGAAAAGGTAAATGTTCAGATAGAAAACAGGGCATCAGGCGGCAGGAAAGGGGACTCCCTTCCCTCTGTGGTGCCTGTATGTTGAGGGGTAGAACATCCACAAATATGCTCCTGAGTTGGGTAGCCAGGGTAACACCTGCCACGTGGGAGCAGGCTGAGGACCAGAGACAAAACCCTGCAACACAGCCACATGCCAAAGATGAGTCAATGGTATTTTTATAACTGATAATATAATTCAGTGGGAATGTGTCCCTTCATTGCTTCTATTTTAATCCTCTAGTTTAGCCCATGGTTCTCAATAGAATCACTTGGGGGCTTTAAAAAAACTAGAGATGTGTGTCACGCTGAACCTCAAACTCTTGCTTATATCAGGCCAGTTGGGTTTCAGATACATTATGGGTTACTTTAAAGAAAGGACATTGGGGAATATACTTAAAGGCCAGAATATTAAAGTGGGTAGAACACCAATCCTTCTCCATTTCTGTCATCCCAAAGGCGTGTGATGACAGCAGTGGTGTCTAATAAGAGACCAAAGCAGAAGATGAAGCTTGGGGAAATGGAGACCTGGAGTTGAGTAATGGGAGAAAGGTGATCATCAATAAAGACAGCTCTGTGATATGCTTCATAGTTTCATTCAGCAAAACCTTCAGCTGAGAAGCAGGTGTTTATGTATAGTATGTCATCACAGGTCTAGTCTATTAAAATAATATATTTTTTAAAGAAGATGATCTGTTATGAAACAGATCTGATCCACCAATTTCCTTGTTAGGAAAATTGAGGTATTCACAACACAGGACAAAATGGTGATAGAACAAGAAATGCTACACTCTTGTCAATACCACTCATGTCCAAACTAAAATCACTGGGAAAGCAGGCAGTTTGTAAAAAACGTTTACTTAAATATATTTGGGAAGTAACTAAATTGCTTATGAAGCCAATTCCCTATCATAAATCTAATAAAGCTTTGATTTGTGATTCAGAGGCATATCCATGAGGCGATGGTGAAGCACCAGTACCATTATTTTCAATGCAACAGAAATTAGAAGTAATTTGGCAATTAAAAATTTTTTCTTCTCTTACAGATAGGCATAAGTCCACATTAGAGATTCCACCTGAAAAACTACTTCAGAAAATAATTTGATTCTTTACTTCATACCTGTAAAAAAAAAAGCATCTTAAAAAAGCTGCCCCTTGACTTTACAACCCTATTGAAATATGGATAAAAGTTTCACGTTAATTTACAAAATCTGATAACAAGCAATTACCATTGAAAAGTTAGTGGATTTCAAACTCTTCATTAAATTCATACACACTTTATGAATAAAGTATCTGTTCTAAGCAAAAGATTACGTATACTTACA
The DNA here is from genome assembly GCF_001458135.2 of Marmota marmota marmota. Taxonomy (NCBI): domain Eukaryota; kingdom Metazoa; phylum Chordata; class Mammalia; order Rodentia; family Sciuridae; genus Marmota; species Marmota marmota. The sequence goes on from NW_025999946.1 coordinate 4,308,568, forward strand.
GCACTTCACCTGTAAGACCATTTCCTATAGCTAAACTCTGCAAATGGATTTATCCTTTAGCAAATTTCTAAAAGCAAAGCTGGAGCTTCTTTTGTCCATTTTTACAGGTCTGGGGTTCTGCAGAGCAACTGAGATAGTTCATTTTATTATCTAGTTGTCTGGGTCTAGTCCTACCAAAAGACTAGGGTTGTCGGGGACAGGAGTACATTTATACCATTGAGGATGCTGTCACTGATTTCAGAGCCAGGCCCTGGAAGACAGGATGGCTGGAAGAGTAATTTTCCCACAAGCCCCTTAAAATACTGTGTGTGTGTGTGTGTGTGTGTGTATACCAGCTGTAATTTTCAAAAATAGGACAAAGCATGTTGTAATTCCAATTTTGGAAGATGAGCTTTTTCACACAGGAAACACAAACATACAGCGAGATGGAAGAAAGAAAAAAGTGGATATACAAATCTCTTTAAAATTTTTCTTTGTTTTGAAACAAAGTACATTTCAAAAGGGAGTTGTCAGTCTTTGAAACAACTTTCTAAAATCAAAATACAGCCCTGATCTTACTAAGCAACTACTGTTGAAAATGTAAGGCTGAGAAACATCTCTAAGTTGTCCTCAGGTTATCTAGACAAACAATCCTACCCCACTGGTCTACTACTCCTTCTGTTTATTTTTTTTTATCTATCTCCCAAATGCTTTCAAACATGACTTGAGGCCTCTGGCAATAAATGTCTGTGTCCCCACAGGGCTGCTGCTAAGCCCATTTCCGAGCCCTACAGCACAAACACATGCTGGGAACGGGAACTGGAGTGGGATGGGACATTCAGTGAAGTTACCAACTGGTTTGTCAGTGGATTTGTGTCAAGTAGTCAGCGAACCCTTAATCTAATCAGAGGAACACAGGTCTAAATTGACTATGATAGGTGTTAGCTTGTTAGAAAAGCAAAAACATACAATATCATCACTGAAAGTATTAAAAGACATTACTCCTCTTGAATGATCTGCTATTTTCTATTCTGTTTATATCCATTCTATAATACTAGCAACAGCTAGAGTTAAGGTTTCAGTAACAATAATAATAATAATAGTATTAGCATAGCATCAGACATACTATCCCAATATTATCCCTGTGAGCCTTTATAGTGTGTCGTCACTATTAAAGAATCTCCCTTTAATTTTCAAAGGTTTGGAATGACTTCGTAGTGTGTTCAGCAGTTGAGCATCTACTATATGCTAGGCAGTGTTCTAATTAGATTGTAGAGAGACATTTTCCATATTTAATGAGGCAAAAGGCTCTGGGAGTTTAATTTGTTAACTAGCATGCAACTGCCGAACATAAGAACCACAAACTACGTAAATAACAGGAACTCAAATAGACATGCTAATAGCTAAAGTTCATTTTTTTAATAAAATCAATTCAATATGCTCATAGCAAGCAATCAATCACACTGCAATCATCATTTACAAATCAAAGGACAACACTGTTAATCACTCATGGGGGTACATACAACTAGGTGGAAGTGTGTGATTATGGATGAGTAGACTGGAGTAGATGCAAACTGTAAATTATGTAACTGTCTCTTGTAATTATCCTGCTCCAGTACAGAAACAAACTTCCTGTGTAATTTTGCGGGAGAATGGAGATTGAGATACAGAATCACTTTTTAGTTGGTTTTAACCCTTTAACAGCTATTTAATTACGTGTGATGAGGTCAAAGAAAGTTTATGCTTAATTTATAAAAAGTTGTCAGGGAGTTATTTCAAAGAAAATCTTCTGAAAAGCTCTAGATTATTAATGAAATCATGATTTCATTTTCTTTTCAAAAAGATTTATCTAAATTATTTGGCAAAATAAACAATGTTTAAAGCAAATTCACGGGCACCATTCATTTTATTTCCTTTCTAAAAACATTTGTTACGCTCTGCAAGTTTTTAACTGGATGTAACTGAAAAGCTGCAGGGGTGGGAGGCTGTCAGAGTCCTCAGACACAGCTTCTGCTTTAGTAGGGAAAAATCTTATTAACTTCTTTAAATTCATGGGAAGAGTTCCAGCACTGGGCCAACCACAGGGCAGGACTTCAACTCTATGAACAGAAACCATCTTCTCTGTAAGAAGGAACCCTGCTTTTTAAAATAAATTATCAGCAGAGCCTCATTTCAGCATTTTCCTTTCCTGTTCTTAGAATCTATGTTTTAACATATTTTCTCTTTTACAAGCATTGTTGGTGGTGCCTAAATATCTGCTCCTAATTATAGAACTGCCTAGGAACCAGCATTCTAGGATGGGGATTGGGGGGCAATTTCCTCTCCACACTTATAGTGTCTATCAGGATTTTTCTTCATTTAAAAAACAGAAAACAAACAAAGAAAGTTCTAATGCTGTGATGTCTTTCTTTGTCTCTCTGTCCTCAGTTAGATATTTTCCCTTCATTCCACCCCTATTCTGCACTACCATATCTTGTCTGAATCTTCCATTTAATCTGTTAACATACAACTCTTCAGTTATGTTTCTCTAAGTTAAGAGTACAAGCAGAGGCTGGGGTTGTGGCTCAGTGGTAGAGCACTTGCTTAGCATGTGTGAGGCACTGGGTTTGATCCTCATCACCACATACAAATAAATAAATAAATAAAATAAAGGTATTCTTTCCACCTGTAAAAGAAAAAAAAAATTAAAGAAGAGTAGACTCAACACTTGAGGACATGATTCTAGCAAATTTCTGTACATTACCTTCACATAAAAAGGCAAAGGCTGACATGGTATTGGTGCCGATATACCAAATACTTGAATACTCACATTTTCATCTAAAAACAATAAAGGTGAAAACCTCTCTCTCTCCAAAGCATCACTAATATAATGCCACCAATAATAAAAAAAAAAAATTGTCCAGTTTCAAGTTACAAAAACCCAAGCACTAAGACACCATAGGGTACAACCTCCATTTTAAGAGGGTCACTTAAAACAAAACAAAACAAAACAACAACAACAACAAAAAGACAACAAAACAAAACAAAAAAATAAAACACAGATACTGAATACAACACAAGACAAACACAGGCAACTGTCCTTGTAACTATTAGCTGGGATCAGGAAATAACATTTTGCCAACTTCCCCAGAAAACTTTCCATTTGTCCCAGACAATCACCCTTCCCTTCTCATAAGTAACTACTAACTGCACACTTACCGTAATCCTTTGTGTTTTTAAAATATTTTCATCAGCAAAATATATTAGATAGGTAGCATATTGTTCATTAAAATTTTTTTTCAAATGTTTTTTAAGTTTCTTTTTATCTATGGGTTCCCTCCTCCACTCCTATCTTTTCTTTCCAATTTAACTGTTCATTAACTGGAGTCCTCTGATGTTTTCAGAGACCGGATTTTGCTGACTGCATATTCACAACACAGTTCAATGTTCTTCTTCATTCTGTATTTTCCACAAAATGTCAGCAGTACCTTAATCAGAAGGTACTTTATTTCTGGTTGACCCTCTTTTTTCAAGATTTGCTGCTGTTGATGTTCAATGTGTAGACTGATTAATTCACCATGGGAGACTGCACATGGTAATACATGTTCTGCTCCCCAATTTTCAGGACAATAAAGGGATTTCTCTCATCCTCAAATTAGTTTGTTTTTCAATAAGTTACAATCATCTATTAATATATATATTGCCGAGTGGGAATCCTTCAAGTTGACTCCTGAGTCATAACATGACCCTAACAATTTTTGCTTCTTTGCTGCCTAGTGGGACATGGAAAATTCTTTTTTACAACTGTTCTACTTCTGTTAAATGGCTGGAGTTGTGGCTCAGTGGTAGAGCGCTTGCCTAGCATGCGTGAGGCACTAGGTTTGATCCCCGGCACCATATAAAAATAAACAAATAAAATAAAGGTATTGTGTCTATCTACAACTAAAAAAATAAATAAAAAACGGTGGGCTGGGGATATGCTTAGTTGTTAGAGTGCCTGTCTCACATGCACAAGGCCCTGGGTTCAATCCCCAGCACCCCTACCCCAAAGAAAGGGTGACTCAATACCCCGGAGTCATATTCAAAATTATAATTAGAGTGAGGGCCACCTGTATCACATTCCCTCATGATTTCAGCAACACTTTTCCCCCAATACCTTCTGCCATATAATAATACTAAAGGTTTTCTTCAACATGGACAAATAGTTACATGCATAACAAAATCGCTTTTCACCCACTCAATTATTTTTATGCATTTTAGAATATTAAAACACTTTTGTTGAAAAAAGTTCCTCTGTGGTGTTAATCCAAATCAGGACTTAATATAAATAATTAAATACAAAGGTTTTTAAGTCTGTAAACATGAAAAGGTAGCATGAATATTAATCACAAATCTGTAGAGGATAAAAAAAATTACCTTTCTATATAGTATTTTTCTAACATAAATGCTAAATAAGTTAAGGGATTTTTTTAGTTGTAAGTGGACATGATACCTTTATTTTATTTTTATGTGGTGCTGAGGATTGAAACCAGTGGCTCACGCATGCCAGGCAAGCGCTCTACCACTGAGCCACAGCTCCAGCCCAAGAGAAATCTTTTGTTTTACCCCAAACAAATTGATTTTTTTTAAAAGCAAGCAAACAAAATATTACCTTACAATAAAACAAAATATTACCTAACAATTCTAAGAAAATGTATGCTAACCCCTGAAATTATGAAATTATGGGAGGGGTTAGCATACATTTATCTTAGAATATTCTACATCAAACACAATATCTCTACTATAAGCTGGGAAATATTTTCAAGGGGTATAGTTCCCTTGAAGTCAAACCAGGTATTGCCCTAATTTTAACCAATCAGAACAAAATCTTTCTTGATCTTGTTTTAACAATGAAAAATGCTTCCCTTACATATATCTTAACTAGGAAAATGGAATAAAGAATTGAAAGCACTTTCCTTCATTCCTGGACTACCAGGGCCTTGTGTGTATCTCACATCACAGAGGTTAAATGAGATGAATCCCTTTTGTTTATGACTCCCACTATTCTATAGGCAAGGACTAGATCATTTATTCTTTTTTTTTTTTTTTTAAGTTGTAGGTGGACACAATACCTTTATTTTATTTACTTATTTTTATTGTGGTGCTGAGGATCAAACCCAGTGCCTCACACTTGCTAGGTAAACACTCCACCACTGAGCTAGGGTTGTACTAGGCCCTCATTTATTCTTATATGTGCATCACTTAGGCCATCCTTGGCATAGTCTGTAAAGCATGTCTGCAGAAGGGAGGTATGAAGGGATAGGTAACGGGAAAAAAACAAAAGACTGAGAAGATCTGAAATCGAGTTCTATCAGAAGCTAGCTAAATATACCTGATAAGTGCTGAAACGGATATAAAGAAGAGGATGAACTGATCAGGCATTCGTTTATTCATTTATTCCCTTAACAAACCATTAATGTACACCTACCGTGCACTATGCACTATGCTTGTGGCATCAAGTTCATCAGTGAACAAGTCCTGTCCTCCTGATGCTGAGGCTAAGGTTCCATTCACTGCTAAAGATTAGGTTATTGCTAATTATTTGAATGGAATTTGTCCCGTAGTGGGCTTCAACATGATTTTCAACACAAATGCCAATCAATGTTAGAAACCCAGACAGGGAAAAAAAAAAAAAACTCACCTGCATGACAAAACTTGAAAAAGCTACATAAGGCAAAACAGTATCTTTCAGGAAAAATGAGTGTCTGCAGACCGTATGTTTCATATTTACAATGTTTTCATTGAAACAATGAATACAAACTATTCTATAAGAACTATTTATTTGCTCTTATTTATGACAAGCTTAGTTTAAAAAAAGATACATAAATAAATTGTTGGCTGCACTGCCTCATTTCAATGCATTCTGTAACAGTCTACCTCTGAATAAATCACCCAGAGCTCAATTTTCAACCTTGATGTTATCTTTAGCATATTAAAATATATCGTGCTTCAGCTCAATGTAATAAAACAGGCAAAGGCTTTTAGTGCAAAGTATTATAATGAGCAAATAAGGAAAAATAGCCATTTTCCTTATTATATTACAGACTAGAATCCTATTAAAATATATGTCATCATTATCCTTGATTACACAGGTCAAAATGAGTCTTCCAAAACTCAGCAAACACACAGAGGACACAGCTGCTGGCCCAGTGTCTTTCAACAAGTGTCTAGGGTAGAGGTCCCATTCTTTAATAAGGCTAGGAAAGACCTGAGCACCAATTCTAATGCACAACTTCTTATTCCTTAATGGTTGCCTTGACTGTTCACCAGGGAGGGCTGCTGGAAAAGCTGAGCAAAAAGGAAGCTTTATTTACAACTTCTCATGACTACTGTTGGAATTTTCCTTCTAAAATAAATGCATTACAAATTAATTATCTGATAGGAAAAGGTAGGAAGAGAAGTATGCCTCAGACCAACTTTGTGTAAATATGACTTGTGTCACAGCTCCCCTTTCCTCTGACCAATATTCTTACTGCTGCAATTTTAAGTGATCTTGACAGAGGTTGAATCCCAACAAAAGCTCCAGGCCTCATAAGAGGGCAGACACACCTAACACCAGGAAGTACACCAGTGCTGACTGATACTTTCTAGTAAGACAGATTTTTCCTGAGAATCACACATGACAAGAGAAAGCACATTAAGAAACTTATTCCCTGGTAATTTATTTAACATTTGTTCTACAAATAATAGGAACATACTAAGCATCAGGCTCTTCCAGGAAATCCAGTAGAGAACTAAGCCCTGCCTCATGAAAGTTCCTTCTGGTGAAGGACATGAACAAAACATATATAAAAAACCTAAGCAACTTTCTAAATGACTTTCTACCTGCTCAGCCTAGTTTTTTTTTTTTTTTGTTTTTGTTTTTTAAATTTTTATTTTATGGTCAGTGCCTCTAAAAAATGTCATCCTCAACTTGCCTTCTGAGAAAAGCTGTTGACTCCTGTACACTCATGGATTCCTTAGGTCTTGCCAACTGTCAGATTAAAACCACTTAATGGAACCCAAATCCTACTTACCACAGGAGGCAGGCCAGTTAGTATCAAAACCTTATTCCAAGAATCAATTTCCATGTAGGATGAAATCACTCTAAATAAATGCTTAAAAATCACTCTTGTTTTATGTAAATTGTTTTGAGGCATCTTTTGTTTTGAAAAAGTCGAAAGTTTTTTTTCTTTTAAAAGGTCTACTGGAAATGTTAAAACTGGAAGTTAATAGCCAGCAGCCAAAACTACTATGAAAGACATTCCTATATTCAGATATCATATAATACAACATTTAAGCCTGTGGCCAGCACACAAGGGAGAAATTTTTCTCTTTGAGAGGCCATGCTTAGCTTCCTGGAATCATATCCTCTAGGCAGACATGAAGCACAGGACTTTGTTTCTGAAGTCTGCTTCATGGACTTAGAAAGGCAGAGACGCAGGAAGCAGGAAACTAGGAAGAAAATGCCTTTCTCAGCTTAAGAAGCACTTCCTCAAGAAATCATTTAGGAGATGTGAAGAGGATGAATCCCCAGGGATGCAGGTAGTAGTTTCACCTAAGCAAGAGATCTCTGCTATTAGAATCAGAAGGGGGGAGAATGAGGTATGAAAATCACACCAGCTAATGCTTTTAGTGCACAAGTGAGAATAGAGATAAGGTACTAAATTGTTCCTCCAAAACATCTTTCCTTAAATGTTTATTGTATTTCCTACTTTTCTTAAACCATGTGCTGTGAGTTGGGCATCATTTTTAAGAGAATAAGTGGAAGCACATGGCTCATCATGCTTAAGACATAAGTTTCATAACTTGGAGGCATTACAGCAGGTCACCTGCACCCATCTTCCAGCAGCACACACTAATTAGGGACTCAGTTTTAAATAGTATACAACCTCATGAAAGCCAAGGTGAAACCCTCAACATATCACAGAAAATGCCAGCAAAGTGAATTTCCTGAAGTGAACGCCTAATTCATTCACTCTCATTTCCTGTGGTTAGACTTGTTCCATGAACACAACCCTGACACTGTGTACTTTAAGACTGAATAAAGAAAGCCAAGGACTGAACCTGCTGACAAATTTTTATGATCATTCCCAAGTAATCAGACACTAATTTTAAAAATGCCTGAATGTATAGTTAGCTAGGGGGGTAGGAATACACACACACACACACACACACACACACTCTCACACCTCCCAGTGTTCCAGTCTTTTTTTTTTTTAATTTTCTTTATTTTTGTTTTTTTTTTAAAAGAGAGAGAGAGAGAGAGAGAATTTTTTAATATTTATTTTTTAGTTCTCGGCAGACACAACATCTTTGTTTGTATGTGGTGCTGAGGATTGAACCCGGGCCGCACGCACGCCAGGCGAGTGTGCTACCGCTTGAGCCACATCCCCAGACCAGTGTTCCAGTCTTCCCAGCTTAAAACAACCAGGTTTCTGTGCCCCAGCCCTTGACGGTCAAACTTTTTCAGTTTGCTTCGTTTAATTCCACTTAAATCATAGTTCTCCAAAATATACATCTTACCCCATTTTCTTTAGGACACTGAATACCGGCTGGGGAAAGACCTTAAACCTGAGTTTCTTAGTGTCTCTATGACCCCTAAAGACAGATGATAACAGTAACTTACCTCATAGCTTTCTCTGAGAATTAAGTTAATGTGTGTAATTCAGGTGACAGTGCCTGACACACAGCAAGTGCTCTAGAAATGTCAGCTGTGATTATGATTATTGTTACTGCTGCAATTGAAAGGCTGACATCTTCTGCTTTTCCTGACATTTTCTCCTGATTTTCTTCCAATTTCTGGACGTTTTCCAATTTCCTCAATAAGCTCCACATTCTTGATTAGCTTTTGAGATGTTGCAACTTTAAACACTGTATCCTCAGCTCTTTTTCCTTACACTCTCCTCACTGGCTGTCTTCACTTACATCTATAGCTTCAGCAACCATATCACGCCAACAACTTCCAGCAGATTCCTTGAATACAGGCCCCTTGCTGAGCTCTGGCATTCATGGAAAGCAGCACATGGATACCCAAACTTATACCCTGGCATATTTGATGCAAACACCTTTCCCATTGTGCTTGCTTTTAATACACCCTCAATACTAGGGATTGAACCCAAGAATGTTCTACCCTGGATACATCTCTTTTGTCCATTTTATATTTTAATTAAGACAAGGTCTCCCTAAGTCACCCAGACTGGCCTCAAACTTATAATCCTCCTGCCTCAGCCTCCTAAGTTACTAGGATTACAGGAATGCACTGTCTAGCTAAATGTCAATACTTTTTCTTCCCTTCAGTATTTTTTTAGTTATACATGGACACAATATCTTTGTTTATTATTATTTTTTTTATGTGGGGCTGAGGATGGAACCCAGTGCCTCACATGTGAGAGGCAAGTGCTCTGCCACTGAGTCACAACCCCAGTCCAATATCAATACTTTTTACCACACCAAAGTTTCAGATTTTTATAATTAAGTTCATCTGCATATTTTTTCATTACTTCTTTCATTGCTTTGATGCCCAGAATTTCTTTGACCATCCAAAGATCAGATAACTAACTGTATATTCTTTTAACTTTTTAATGTTCTTGTGTGTCTGTTTTAGGTTAATCATATGATTCTTTAATCTACCTATAGTCTCTTTTGTAGTCACTTAAACATCTAATATGCTTCCTCATGTGGTCATGCTGTTGAGCATGATAGTTCTCTCAGCCTACATTCCACCATTCAGCCTGGAATGTTTTCACTTCAACTTCCTGTGAGCTCTCAAAGCATCCAGTACAAACATACTGTACACCAACTGTTGACTCATCAATGAACCTGACCACCCAGCAAGAACTGTCATCTCCATTTTGTCACTGGTATTTAGCAGAGTGTAGACTAGAGTCCCTCAATCAATAAAGGCTGAATCAGAGAGGTAAAAAAATCAAGAAAGTGAATTCTCATCCTCCTTCGTCCCCCAGTTTGGAATCTGATAAATGCATAAACTCATCGCGAGTGAGGATGCCATCCTCTCTCAACACCAGCTACAATGCTGTTCTCCCATTCAGCAGAAGCTGAGTCAGCTGGTTTCCCTGGATCTCTGCTATCAGGCAGGGTCCTGGTTCTATGGGCCCAATAAAAAAAGAATTGTTTGCTCAGCTATCACCCAATCAGAATGGAACCACTGGAGTACATATTATATACTATAACTACTATAAAAATAAATTATATCAGTAAAAACATGACCAAGATAGCTCACTAAAGCACCTTTAAAATAGCAAAAATACTGGAAATTATCATAGCCCCATACATAGGGAAGGGGCTCAATCAATCAACTATATACCTCCACACAATGGTTAAGAGAATAAAAAAAGCTGTTAAGAGAGTAAAAAATCTCTATGAAGTGATATCCAGGATATATTATTAATGAAAAGAAGCAAAACACAGAAGATTATGGCATGTTACCTTTTATGTAATAAAGGAGGAGAAATGAGAAAAACCAGTTAGCTGCTCATTTGTACTAAAAGAAACAGTAAGGATCAGGGAATGAGAATGTAAAGGGGACAAGGGAAGTGTGAGACATTTAAGTGTACCCTTTAGTATGGTTTCCATTTTGAAATCATGCTCATGTTTTATATTCTAACTTTTAATTTTTTCTTGGTACCAGGAATTGATTCCAAGGGCACCTTAACAATGAGCTACATCCCCAACCCTTTTCATTGTTGATTTTTTTTTTTTTTTTTTTTTGGACAGGGTCTTGCTGAGGCCGGCCTCAAACTTGTGATCCTCTGATCTCAGCCTCTGGAGTCACTGGGGTTACAGGTGTGTGCCACTGTACCAGGCATGACTTTAATTTTTTTTTAAAGACAGAGGATGGAGGGGAGAAAATAGTAAAACTGAAAACAAATAAGCCTAACTGTATTTCAATGAGTAATATAACCACAAAGAAGAAAAAAATTTTAAAGGAACTAATCCAAGTAATGTCTTGTGACTAAATATACTAAGAAATACTAAAGATAAAGTCAAAAAGAACTGTATATGAACACTGACCTCTAGTTAAGAGGTTAGTTTTCTCATTGGAATATGTGTTAGCAATTCTGAAATTACTTAAATGTTCAGTCTAAGATAAAGCACATAAATAAAATACATTTTGGATAGTCAAAGTCTGAGTTACAAACACATATAAATATCCTTTCCTATCTCTATATCTGAGAGGGCCTAAAAACAGTGATGCTCCAGTAGCAATAAGTATGCCCGAGTGACCAGATGTTTCCTTCCTTCCTTCCACATTGAGCAACATCCCCAGGTGTTTTGTTTTGTTTTGTTTTTAATGTATTTTTTATTTTGAGATAGGGTCTCATAAGTTGGTTAGGGCCCCACTAAGTTGCAGAAACTAGTCATGAACTTGCAATTTTTCTGCCTCAGCCTCCCAAGTTGCTTGGATTACTGACATGTACCACTGCAACCAGCCCAGACAGTGCTTTCTAAAAGCAATGTTATCTACTCTAAGGAACTAGGGCCTTTAGGAGAAATGGGTGAGTCCTTGGCTAGCTAAAGGAAACAACATATTGTATCAGAAAGCAAGGAAATATTCAAAGAATGAGAACATGTCCAAAGGGCCCAAAAGATAGCATAAAGCAGTTTGAAACAATTTATGTTTGAGACAATCTGATGTTTTGGAAACACCAAAATCAATAGGTAGTAATTTTATTCTATTTTATAGAATTAAAAACCCATGAGTTTACAATTACATGAATAAGTAGATGAATAATTCAATAAATTGGGAAAAAGGAAAAGTTCTTCCTTACAGAATACCAATTAAAAGGAGGAGGGGCTGTGGCTGTGGTTCAGTGGTAGAGCGCTGGTCTAGCACGTATGAAGCACTGGGTTTGATTCTCAGCACCGCATATAAATAAACAAACAAACAAATAAATAAATAAATAAATAAAATCAAGTCTATCAATAACTTAAAAATAAGCATTAAAAAAAAAAAAAGCCTATTCAACTAAATGGTGCTGGTAAAACTAGAAATCCATATGTAGCTCTTACCCTGCACAAAAATCAACTCAAAGTGGATCAAAGACTTTGGCACTAGAATAGAGACCCCGTGCCTAATAGAAGAAAAAGTGGCCCAAATCTTCACCATTATCAGCCTAGAATCTGACTTCCTTAACAAGATCCCTAAAGCACAAGAAGTAAAATCAAGGATCAATAAATTGGACAGATTCAAATTAAAAAGCTTCTTCTCAGAAAAGGAAACATTCAATAATGTGAGGAGAGAGCCTACGGATTGGGAGAAAATCTTTACCCCATGTACCTCTGATAAAGCATTAATCTCTAGGACATGTAAAGAACTCCAAAAACTTAACACCAAAAAAAAACATAACCCAATCAACAAATGGGCTAAGGAACTGAATAGATACTTCACCGAAGAAGAAATAACAATCGATCAACAAATATATGAAAAAGTGTTCAACATTTCTAGCAATTAAGAGAAATGTAAATCAAAACTACACTAAGATTTCATCTTACCCTAGTCAGAATGGCAATCTTCAAGAATATAGGCAACAATAAATGTTGACAAGGACATGGAGGAAAAGGCACACTCATACATTGCTGATGGGATTACAAATTGGTACAACTACCATGGAAAACAGTATGGAGATTCCTCAGAAAACTTGGAATGAAACCACCATTTGACCCAGCAATCCCACTCCTCAGTCTATACCCAAAGGACATAAAATCAGCATACTACAGTGATATAGCCACGTCAAGGTTTATAGCAGCTCAATTCACAATAGCTAAACCATGGAACCAGCCTAGGTGTCTTTCAGTAGATAAACAGATAAAGAAAATGTGATAAACACACACACAATGGAATATTACTCATCTTTAAAAAAGAATGAAATTTTGGTATTTGCCAGTAAATGGATGGAGTTGGAGAATATCATGCTAAGCAAAATAAGCCAATCCCAAAAAACCAAAGGCCAAATGTTGATGCATATGCTAGTTCACAATAAAGGGGGAAGGAAACTAGAGAAGAATAGACTTACCTTAGATTAGGTAGAGGGAAGTGAAGGGAGGGGAGGGGTGGGGATGTGGGGATAGGAAGGATAATAGAAAAAAGACGATATTACTTCATGTATATATGTGACTGCCTGACCAATGTGATTCTACAACATGTACACTCAGAAAAATGAGAAATTATATTCCATCTATGTATATCAAAGTGCATAAATGCATTCTATTGTCATGTATAACTAATTAAAATAAATTTAAAAATTAAAAATTAAAAAAAGAATAAATGAATGCTGAAACTAGCAGGTAAAAATTGGAAGAGAAATAGGATTTTTATATAATCCTCAAGTATCTTCTTACCATGTACTTACTGATTACAAAGAGGAAAACAGTAATTTCACAGTGAAGAAAACCAGCAGAAACCACCTTAACCCAATAATGGGACAAATATATTATTATGTGATACTAGTGAGAGGCATCAAGGAGGACACAACATTACTTTTCTGGTATTTTTTGCCAAAAAGAATATAACCTGCATCTAATCATGATGAAACATCACAGAAGCCCAAAAGAGGGACACTGTAAAATAAGAGACACGTACACTTCAAAAATGTTGAAATAATGAAAAACAAAGTGAAAAATGACTAGGTACTATACCAGCTTAAAATAAATTTAAGAGACATAATAACTAAACATGACAAGAAACATAATAAGTAAAATGACCTGTGATCTTGGACAGAGTTTTGTTTTGTTTTTAAACCTCACTGAAGGGACATAAGTGAAAACTGACAAATACTGAAAGATGAATGAAGAAGCAGGGTGCAGTGGTGCATGCCTGTAATCCCAGTGGCTCCAGAGGCTGAGGCAGGACGATTATGAGTTCAAAACCAACCTCAGCAACTAAGCGAAGTACTAACCAACTCAGTGAGACCCTATCTCTAAATAAGATACAAAATAGGGCTGGGGATGTGGCTCAGTGGTTAAGTGCCCCTAAGTTCAATCTGTGATTAAAAAAAAAAAAAAAGAAAGCTGAATGAAATATATAGAATTAGATGATACTGCTAAATTAACATTAATTTCTTGGTTTTGATCATTTGTATTGTGGGTATGTATAAAAGCATAAAACACTGCAATGTTTAGGGGTAAAGGTAGAACATGTCTGCCATTTACTCTCAAAATGATAAATGTATCATATACATGAGAGGGAGATGTTGAGAATAATAATGCTGATGTGATAAAATGTTAATGTGGAGGATCTAGGTGGAGAATTATGGACATTTTTGGTGATATGTTGATAACTTTCTTCTACGTCTGAAATAATTTCAAAATTAAAAAGAAAAATAGTGAGATGAGTTAAGCATTCACTGCTCAGTGGCTCTGGAAACAGGAGTCCACCAGCAAACACTCTGGTACCCTAGCACCTGGCAGTGTCCTGTGGGAACAGCAGCCCTTGGCCTTGCCCATGGGAGGGCTTATAACAAGAACTGCAGAAGTCTTGTGGAAAGGGGACTTCTCTAAATTCCAGATGTCTCCTGGGGATACAGACTGGTGGTCATTTATGTGTATGCATATGCACGCATGAGTGTGTGGATGGAGACAAGAGATTGGGGGGGGGGACTTTAAAATTCCTAAGGAATAGAGGGAATATCAGAGTCCAGGAGAAAAGAATGTGGAATCAGCTTCAGCCATGACAGTCACTCTTTTGCCCACCAAGGTAGATTCTGAGCAAAACCACAAAACCCATGAGGTAGTTTATGAGTAGGCTGGGAGTTAGTGGTCTTCGGTCATGTCGGTCAAGCTCTGCAATTGCCTCCTGGGGAGCCTTGCTCTGACAAATCCCAGACAACCTGTCCTAGGAAGCTAGAGACAAACAACTTATTCCAAGGGCAGCATTTGGCCCTACAAATGACCCTTCCACCTTTTCCATTATTCTGGAGAACTGTGACCAAAGCCCTGTATTTGTAGTTCCTTATTATATTTAATCATGCCTATGGTTCAGGGTGCAAGGGGGCTATGATAGCTTTTTGTCTGCATCTTGTTTCAGCTTGCTAAACTAGCAATCATAAACAAAACAAAGATTTTCTTGTTTTACAACTTTATTTATACTTACTGAAAACGCTGCCCTGATCAAAAGACCCCAGACTCATGTACAAAGAAGAAATAAATTAAACCATTAAAAGGTTCCTTACAAACCAGAACAGATTTTAGAAAACCTCCAATCCTGGGGGTGGGGGTTGTGGCTCAGCAGTAGAGTGCTCGCCTCGCACTTGCGAGAACCTGGGCGATCCTCGGCACCACATACAAAAATAAACAAGTGAAATAAAGGTGTTGTGTCCAACTACAACTAAAAATACATATTAAAAAAATTAAAAAAGAAAACCTCCAATCCTAGTTTTCCTTTATTGCCCTGACCATTGAATAAAGAGGTCAAAAATGATTATAAGTGATCCCTGCCCTCCCTCAGCAAAGAGGGGATCTAAATAGTTCTGGGAAGATGTTTATCTGCTATTATTTTAAATAACTTCCCAGGAGATACTTTCAATTTTTTCCGCAGCCTGTTCTATCTTCTTTAAAAAACTTCTATGGCTAAGAAATTCTTTTGGTTTTAAACTGAATTTCTATTGAGTTTACATCAGTTCCTGTGGTCCCTGAGTGTTATAAAACTTTTCCCCCAGGGGTAGGGATAGGCAGTGGTAGCATATGTAAGGATAGAAGTTCCATTCTTAGCACTGAAAAAAAACAACAACAGAAAAACAGAACCACTCTTCCCCCAGCCTCTTCTTTAAGGGAAGAATACCAATTCCCTTTCAACTTTATTCAAATCTTTCATTACACTCCTTAATCCACTCCAGTGTAGGCGCAATGCAATAGGTACAGGAAAGAAAATCTAGAATCTGACCCTCAGCACCACCTTGCCTGTTCTCATCCTGGGAGTGGAAATGATCACAACATTGTCATTCAGAAAAGGTTTGTCTGCATTTTGTAGTTCATGTTTGAAAACTCAAGGTAGACTCAAATACATTTTTCACTAAAATAATCAAAATAAAATAAACTGCTAGCCTTAGCCTTTATATTCCCCCTTTTGGGAATCTAAAATCCTTTCTCAGATCAGAAGAAGTCTTAGCCCTTCACAGACAGATGGACCATTGGTTCAGAAAGGGACCTTGAGAATCATTTCCTCCAATTTCCTTTTGACACAGTAGGGTAAACTTAGGCCCACAGAGGGGAAGGCACTGTGGAAACTAGAACTGGAGAGTCTCCTAGAGGCCTTTGCCTGAGTCCGTTCTGGAGAAAAGCCCTGGAGGATGGGAAGGAAGCAGATATCTAGGAGCCAAAACCTACAGGTTCTAGGAGGAACAAGCCCTGAAAGAGTCAGGAACAGTCAGCCTCCCTGCTTTGGGTGTCTCCAATGCAAACGGGCTTGTTCCAAGTCTCATCAAGCTTTGGTTGTGCTCACGTAGAAGTGAAGTGCCCCTCTACTTATCCTGGCAGGAAGAGGATGGTTTCTTGTCAGCTCTGAAAATGTTCCCCATGGAAGGGGTTGTCAAATCTCCAGTGAGGTTCAAAGGACCCTCCTCAGAAGTGTTCTTGTAAGAGTCAGGCCCTACTGAGTTCTCTGGAACTAAAAGCTCCCAGGTGACAAGGACACCTCCATACAAGTGCCATTCTGACAGGGTTTAAGTGTCACCACCATACCAGGTTTCTCTGTCCTCCCAAGGTCTCTGAGAGGAGGCATTTCAGGGATCCTCATTTGGGCCAGGCAACTTACCCGGGCACAGGTCTGAGAAATGGCAGGGGATGGTAGAGTGGGCTGTAAACCCAAGTCTATCCTCCAATCTCCTGCTTCTTTTAAAAACAGTTAGTAAATGATACCTGATTTAAAGAAAAAAAAATCTGAACCACTAAAATACATAAAAATATAAAGCTTCAGCCTTTGAAGGAAAGTCTCTGTTACCTGGGCATTTGTGTCATGGGGAAGGCCTTAGTACCAGATCATGTTGTACAACTCAGATCCTACTATAATTAGAGCTTGAATTCTTACCTGGTAAGTAACAGTTCCTTTTGAATTTTATGTAGAAAATTATTGTGGGCAGCAACCACATCACTTTGAAGACTTCATTATTATCAACAAAAATATATCTCATGCAGATTATGAGGAAACTGTCCTACTAGATACAAATAAGAAGGCATCTAAAGAGGTTATGATAAGTTGGATGCATGACACTTACATTGATGATTACTACAAAGAAGCAAAAAGGGTGGTTAAGTGCAATAGTATAGAATATGGAGTCAAGAAGGATATGAGATGAAATTCCATGAGATGGCATCAAAAGGCAGCAGCTCTTGAGCCAGCTCTTATCAATGTTCAGAACTGAATAGACAGAGACTGGAAAGGAGCAAGCAGTCATGTCAGGCAAGGGACTGCATAGACAAAGAATGGAGGTACGGGGGTATGTTCAGAGTATTTAAGAAAAAAAGAGATCAGTGAACTAAAAAAAAAAAAAAAGGCTAAAGATGGATTGGAACTAGGTATTTAAAAATCTTGAATATCGAGCTAAAGAGTTTGCCTTATTCTGTAAGCACACAAATACTATTGAAAGTTTAACTAAAATGCCGGCTACGCATACTGGAAACAATATGTATGAACAACTTATGAATGATGGCCACAAAAAACTCTAGAACAGACAATGATTTTGCCCTTAGAAATACTTTAACAGCTCAGACTGTAAAATAAAAATGGTATACCAATAAGGTGGCCCTCCTAGGGAAAACTAGGTCAGAAAATAATCTAGAAGACTAGGGTAATAAATTACAAATGGAAAATGTTACCTAAAAATGTTAAAGTAGTCAACCAAAATTACTTATTTTAAAATAATTGTATCTTTCAATGCCAATATATTGTACAAATCAGTCCAAAACTAGTATGCAGTTATTTTGTCCCCAAACAAAAACTAATAATATAGATTTGGATATAACATATTTTCTCATGGATTTGTGACTATATCTACATTGTGGTTTTTACATTTGATATGCCTTATGAAGATTGTGCAAAAATTCTAAATTTTCCTCCTTTCAGTCAACAGACAAACTGCAATGTGATAACCAAGAAGCACACAGTTCCAAGTGACAGATTTTAACACAGCCAGAAATGACTAGTATCATGGGATTCCAAGCCTTCATGTTACCTGCATAATTTGAATCATTTCTCTAAACGCCATCTTAACATTATATGCATCTAATATAATATAAACAAGGAAAAAACAAATGACCATTTTTTAAAAAACATCTTGTGCTACTGATTTTTAATTGAGGCTCAGAAGATTAAAGTGTATATAAAATAAATGTATCTTGGGAAACCTCTAGACACAAACCCTATAATAGCTTCCATAATAGAAAAGAGAAATTAAAACAAACCAATATAAGAATTATTTCTACTAGTGAGGCTAAGGACAGGCTACCTAAAGAATTGTGTTTGTAAATGGAAAAATTCCTTTCCCACTCTATACCCTATAAGATTACAGGCAAAATTTTAGAAAGCTGAAAATCCTTTAAAATAATACTTCCTTTAGATTTAATTGCAAATAATTGCCTCTTTTGGTGCTAATGAGCATGAGCACCATAGAATGGAATGTAATTCCGCCAGTTCCTTCAGCATAATGGCTTTGTGAGCCAGTGACACTGCAAGAGATCTAGTCTCAATTTCCTAGAGTACAATAACTGAGCAGCAGTAAATTTTTCGCTTGAGGAAGATTTTCTAACCTATGTAAATATAAATAGAAATCCCATTATCTATTGATGAAAACACCAAAGTAGGTTAAATAAAGTTTTATGTGTTACTGTATCCTGCTCCCTGGATCATGAAAGTAAATAAAGCACTTCACTTACTAAAATCAATGAGAAACCGTCCAAATCCTTGCCTTTGGTGCTGGGGCATGATCATTATGCAGGAGACATTATACTTCTGCTGGCAAAGCTTTTCCTGAGGGAAGGAGAAACAGATCAAGTATGTCAGAGCTCTGCTGAAGTGGGCAATTCCTGCACCTGCCACTGTCCTTGTAAAACAGTATACTCAGGTGAGCAGTGGTTTAGGTCAGCATCAAGCAAAATAATACTATTGTGTTAACCAAACTAACAACAAACCATCAATTCTGGGCATGCCTCACAAATCTTTATTCTTGAAAGTTGAAACCATAAAATATGAATAATGAATTCAAGGAAATATAAATCAAATGAAACAGAATACATACAGCATGTAAGAAATGCTTTCCTTCCTTGTTCATACAATTTGGGAGATTGAGAAAATAATATCCAGAGAGTTACCCAGTGCAGTAAGTTAGAATATAGTTGGCAACTTTGCTAAATAATAATTTACTCCTCTGAAACAACAATCTTTTGCCTTTGAGAAAAAGCCTCAGTGAAACTAAAATAGTAGACATGTGAGGAGATGTGCACAAATACAATCTACTGTAAGTTAAAAGTCAAGGCCAAAAGGTATAGAAATAACTAAATTTCAAACCAGGAAAACAGTAAAGAACAAAAAGGAAAACAACAAGAAACCCCAAAGCCTCCAGACAAAAAAAGAGAGCAAAACACCACCAACAGTCTGAAACCAAGAGGAAGACTAGGTAGAATATGGTGTGAAACTACTTGAAAAACTTTTTGCAATTATCATGGGATGTGGCATCAGGGCAGCAACATTTTATTCAGAGTACACAGAAGCTGCCAAAACCTACACAGAGAAGATCTGGAAAATGCTGTTGAGTTTGTGAAAGCTCTGGCCAAATACAAACCACAAATGAGATTGACCACAAATGGAATCAACCACATCAAAGAATTGCTTCAGAACACCCAGATCTTTAATGAACCTATTTGAAAGATCACAGGAAATGATTGTGGAAAAAACCCTACAGGGTAGAATTAAAGATTTCTTTGTAAAAAAGATGAGCTCCCAAATTTTGCACATTTGTAGCTGTCTGTGGAACCTCTAAAAAATGAGAAGGAAGCAATAATGTGAGTCCATTTTCTTTGGAAGATGAAATGTCCATCACTGGATGTGCACATCAATGGCAAAGGTTCAAATAATTAATTTTACTTTGCAAAGTTAGATAATGGGTCACTCTAAGGAAAAAAGAGATATGCTCTAGGTTAAAAGGATTTATCCTTGATGCTATTCCTTTCTTTGTCCAGAACTATTTCCAGATTGGGAGTTTTGAAATCCAAACCAACAGCGATCCTTTCCCCCTCCTTAACACATCTTTTTGATAACCTCTAGAATTTGATTTAATATAACCCCAAGGGCCAAACTCCTCCACAATTCCAACTGAAATGGAATCCAGTCTTTTAACATGGTTACTTTTTTTTTAACATTTTATTTTTTAGTTGTAGGTGGACACAATACCTTTATTTTATTTTTATGTGGTGCTAAGGCTTGAACCCAGTGGCCATGCATGCCAAGCAAGCGTTCTACCTCTGAGCCACAACCTCAGCCCCAAACACGGTTACTTTTTAGATTAATTTTTGTTTCACTATCCTGCCAAATGTATTAGTATTCTGAAATATTAACACATGGAAAATCTGTAACAAAACAGGATAAAGTTCAGCTTATTCTTAGTAAGCTGTTGAGCACCCAGGGAGAAGACAGGCAGAAAATGAAACACTACGAATCACCACCAGGGGCTGGGGTTGTAGCTCAGTGGCTGAACGCTTGCCTTGCTTGCGTGAGGTACTGGGTTCAATCCTCCGCACCACATACAATGATAAATAAATAAAACAAAGATATTAAAAAAATATATATATACATATTGTATGTATGTGTGTGTGTGTGTGTGTGTGTGTGTGTATATATATATATATATATATTTTTTTTTTTTTAAAGAGTCACCACCAATTGTATGCATTGTTACTATCCACAAGTCAATGTAAGACTCAATGCATAACAAGGAAAGCAGGCACCATTAAGCCCTGTTTAAACTCATACCAATTTAAAGAAACAGCATTTTCCAATAGGAAGGACAATTAAGATCACTATTATTTTAAACTTGGAGAAAAAGACCTTAAAATACCTATATAAAAGGTAAGGTGTCCTATAAATTATATAAACCTGTTTCCTATTTATTGTTTTATTTTGTGTTAATTCTGACAATTTTTGAACTGTAATGTGCAAATTAACTTTTTTCACATTCATTTAAAAGTTTGGCCAAATATGTGGATTAAAATATTGAGGCAGTTTTCCATGAATGCTGGCTCACATTCTTACTTTTGGTTATGGTCTCATGGTTGATTCTCAAATTTAGAATAAATATAGTTTGCAAGAATTTTCATATATACTCTATCTTTTGATTCCCCATAAAAACATCACTTCTATAAAGTATTCCATTTACATTATAGAAAAGTAGATTCATTAAATTTCATTTATCTTATCACCAAACATGAAAAAATATATCAGAAAAATTACAGGGTTTGCATGGTTTACCTTCTGCCTATAAGTCTCAAAATTACCATGTCTGTTTATGTAACCATTTCTTTAGGTACCTAAAAAAAAAACTAAGATCACTACCTGGTAACCATCTTAAAACCCAGTTCTTCTTTACTATGTATGAATTATTGTTTCTCAGTAGCCTTATAGCAGAGGAATAAGAGAAAACTGCTCCAATGACAAAGACAAGCTATTGCCCCTCAATATGTCCAGATCTTCCCCATGTTAACAGCAAGGTGAGTCTGCTTCAGAATTTAAAACAATAGCACAGAGAATAAGAGAGCCAAGTGTATCAGCCTGACTGTCCAAATGTCAATGTTCTAACTCACTGAGATCATTATTGACCACAGAGGGAAGGCAACAAGAAAGGAGAGTGGGCTCTGAAATGTTACATTACATTAAAACCTTCACATTGACACCACTTAGGGGGAGATGAAAAATAAGGTTAACATTTCGAAAATCAAGGATGACAGGTGGTCTGCAAGACAGCAATTATAACATCACAAAGATGCTGACAGTCAACACAGCACACAGGTCTGGGATCCTTACACACTTCCTAGGCACCATGCTCTTTTTTTTTTTTTTTTTTTTTTTTATGAGTTCTAAACGAGAACCTGAGCTTTTCAGAAACATGTGCCACTTATTCAAATTATAGTCATAAGAAAGCTCTGTTCAAAGAATTGGGTTCTACTAAAAATATTTCAAAGAAGAAAATGAAGGTCATTCTGGCTCTTGTTTTACCTTAGAGAAGTATCCAACCAGATGACAGCCTTTTTCATCATTTTTTGTAAGGACATAAAAAAGGAATGGCTCGACATCATAATACAAGGTTTTGTGGTCCAGGAAGAGCTTGGCTAACAAGCAAAGGTTTTGGCAATAAATTTTGCTCATATTCCCATCAACCTAGCAAAAAGAAACAGACACCATTATTTAACATAGAAATATCACCCAATATAAAATTGTTTCTTCTACATGGTATCTCAGAAAGTATAAATTTTATTTCCATATCTAAAATGGAAAGATTAAAACATTTCATTAAACAAATTGAGAGCAAACCAGAAAACAGCTGTCACATGGAAAATTGGAATTTCACCTTTTCTCTTAATTAGGGTAAATTTAAGGAACCTCAAATTTCTCTTTAATCTATCTTAAGAAAGGACAAACCACTAGCAATGGAATAATTTTTACTTGCAACTTAAAAATTATTAAGAATGTCTTTTTTCTTTATTTGAACCAAATAAATCTGAATTAAAGAAATATAAATAAATGAAAATACTTCAAATACATTAAACTTTATGTTGTTTTTAAAAAGACTTCAAATAAAAATTAAAAAAAATGAATAGTATTCTTCTGATTTTTAAGAAGTGTGGATTAGCAAAACAGGTCCATTTTGGTTTTATCCCAAGTATCATTTTAAATATAATTGGAAAAGATAAAATTTCTATGCTGGGAATACTTACAGAGAAAGTGAGATGAATTTCAACCTACAATAAGTACCATGATTACAGTCTACTTCTCTTCAAAATAAAAGAATCAAGCTGTGATCCTGATGGCTATAGACAAGAAGCTAGGCACAGATGCCAATTTCTTTGATCAAATGTAGTTACTCGTTGAAAACAGAAAGCACAGCAGATTTCCTAGCACTTTTCTTAGGGGAAATGTATATTTGCTAACCAGAGCTCTTTAACAATGAACTTGACCGTTCTCAAGTCTCCTGTGAACCATACAGGTTCTCATATTGCAAAAATTATTTTTAGACTTCATATAACTATTTCCCATGGATGAAACCTAGGTCCCACACATAGCAACATAATCAAATACTGGCAACAGATACAGAGGAAACAATTCTTTCTTTAATTAAAGGAAATTTTTATGTATTTGGGAGTATAATCCTTCAGAAATACAGCATACCACAAAATGGAAAGATGGAGATGTATGTATCTGTGAACCAGAAATAGAAATGACAATGCTGAAAATTCTGATCAGATGTGAAAAAGGGACAGATAGACAGGAAAACAGTAATCTGTGATTATTCTTCATTTATTTTACAAGTTACTTAGAAAATGGCTAAATGGTTTCTAAATGTTATACTTAAATAATAACTCAGGTTTTAGAATAGTAACCTTAGTACTTATCAATTCCAACTATATATTTGTATGAATAAATTTTACAAACTTGCCTCTGATATTTCCCCTTCACTTCTATATGGTTCAAAGTGTGTGCCCTGGAAGAGCACATCATTCTCACCTGCCTAACAAGACCAATTATCTTGCCATTGAGAAGACTCCCTGGATTTTTGAGAACTTAAACCCCACAGGCTGACTCATGCTGGTTTATTTAATAATTACTTAAGGCCAACAATGTGTTTTTTGTCCTTTGGGAAACAACAAACCAGTGATTTTCATTTTATTTTGGTTAGAAGAAAGGACCCAAAGCATCCAGGATGGAGCCAATAGCCAAGTTCACACTAGTTAAGCCCAGAATTGAAAACAGCTCCATGGTTGGGGTGGCTGGGTAGCATCCTAACATTAACAACAACAAGGTCACACAATATGTACTTAGCTTCTCTTTAGCCACTGGTTCTCACCGGGGGAAATGCTATACTCCCATGGGACATTTGGCTATGTCTGGAAACATTTTTGGTTGTCACAAGAGTGGGAGGAGTGGTACCACTGGCACCTAGTGGGTAGAGGACAGCAATGTTGCCACAAGTCCCACATAATATATAGCACACCCCTAAAAAAATGAACTATCCAGGGCTGGGGATGTATCTCAGTTGGTAGACTGCTTGCTTGCACGTTGCATGCACAAGGTCCTAGGTTTAACGCCCAGCACCAAAAAAACAAAAACAAAAACAAAAAACAAACCTATCCAGCTTGAAATGTTAATAGTGCCTACCCTTTAATAAGAACTAACGTATCATCAAAACTACTCAGCAACGATAACCTTCATTCTTCAATTTTGCCAAAACAGCCTGATAGAACTACAAGAAAAGGTTTAGGAAAAAAAAAAAAAAAAAAAAAAAATCACCAGCCACAGATGGAGGATCCTGTGTTCTCTGATCATTCTTGGTAAAAACTACTGGGCCCAAACTTTATCTGAGAGAAAGAGCCTGCATGTGAGAAATCCATGATCTTCTCTTACTAACCATGATAGCAGTACTATAGGGCAGAGAAAAAAGAACTGTGGGGCAAAACAGTACACTTCAGCCTGAACAATTCCAAAGTAAAAACTGTATTTCTACATGTTATACTCAAAGTAAAGCTGTCTGCTGTATAAGGAAAGCTTGTTCTGAGTACTCAGGAAGGAAAACAGCACAACAAGATGGTTAATAGAGAAGAAAATTTTTAAAAAGTATGCAACTGGAGTAGAGAGAAAAGAGAAAGCAGAAGCCAATAACAGACAATAACATAGACATAGACAAAAATATAAAAGACAGGCATAAGGCCTTCAGGGAACAAATAACTCAGCAAAACTGGAGCCTTGAAACTGAAAATAAAAATACAATTAAACAATGAAACTATATAGAGGCAAAGACCTGCTACTAATTCAGTTTTTAATTTTTTTTTTTTTTAGTTGTAGATGGACACAATACTTTTATTTTATTTCATTTCATTTTATATGGTGCCAGGGATTGAACCCAGTGCCTCATGCGTGCTAGGGAAGCGCTCTACCATTGAGCCACGACCCCAGCCCACTAAATCAATTTTGAAAAAACACAAATGTCTTCTAAAAAACCCACCATGACAGACATATGGCCACAAAGGGTTCCTGTGAACAGTAGAGTTCTCCAGGGGTGGCCATCCACCCAGATAGGGGTGAGTCCCAACATCTGCTAGGGTCTCAGCAAAAGGATTATCCATCCTGCCAAGAACTGGATGGAAACACAGGTGGGTGTGTATTGAGGAGATATATACAGCTGCTCAATTCCCTGGAAGAGTGAGCACCTGCCAGACATTGGCTGGAGCTGCTGAACAAAGCTAATTTCTCCAACAAAGAAAATGGAATTTTCAAAGAGCTAAGAAAATCATAACTTCACTTCGAATATATCTGGTGTAGACGTGGTTCAGGGAAGACAAAAAAAGTTAATGTGGGGGCTGGGGATGTGGCTCAAGCGGTAGCGCACTCGCCTGGCATGTGTGAGGTCCGGGTTCGATCCTCAGCATCACATACAAAGATGTTGTGTCCGCCGAAAACTAAAATAAACATTAAAAAAAATTCTCTCTCTCTCTCTCTTTAAAAAAAAAAAAAAGTTAATGTGGTATGTATGGATTCTTCAACCATCTAAAAGGCTGCTTAATATGGTTACTTAAACATTCTAAAATATGGGGACACTTAAAAGAGCAGTCTGATTTCAGTGTCAAAATTAAATATACTTTGTCCCTTCCAGACACTGATCACAAATACATAATCAACAATTAGTAATACTAGGGTTCAAAGGGCTGTGCTTTATGTTTACACATGCTTACCTCAAATACTGAAAGGTCTTTCCTTCGGTAAATTTCATTTGCTGGAGGATGAAACCATCCACATTTCTTGGAGTGTCTTAGCAAAATATTTTTACTTTTCATATATTTAAGACAGAATTCACACAGGTAAAGCTTTGGTAATCTGTAAATTTTAAAAATGAAAGAATCTATCAGATTGATTATATAGTTCAAGAAAGGAGAGTAAATATTGTTTGGTTTTCTCTGTCCTAAAAAGGTCATAGAATTATTTGAAATAGTCAAGAAAAAAGAAAGGCAATCATAAAGAGAATGTAAAAACAACCATACAATATAATACACAACACATTCAACCTTTCAATATAATTCATAATACATGCTGTCTTTACTTTGTGAATAAATCATTTGTTTCCTTTAAAAACATGCCAGGGAAGGCTGGGGATATGAGTCAGTAATTAAGTGCCCCTGGATTCAACATTCCACTGAAAGAAAAGTTTCAAACCTCGGACCACCACTCTAAAATCAACACTGAGCTCGGTGTGGTAGTGCATGCCTAGTAATCATAAAAACTTGGAAGGCTGAGGCAGGAGGATTGCTAGTTCAAAGCCAAGCTTGGGGGAGGGCTGGGTTGTAGTTCAGTGACAGAGCACTTGGCTAGCACATGTTAGGCACTGGGTTCAATCCTCAGTACCATATAAAAATAAATAGCTGGGCACAGTGAAGCACGCCTGTAATCCCAGCAGCTCAGGAGCCCGAGACAGGAGGATCATGAGTTCAAAGCCAAGCTCAGCAATGGTGAGGTGCTAAGCAACTCAGTGAGACCCTTTCTCTAATAAAATACAAAACTGGGCTGGTGATCTGGCTCAGTGGTCGAGTGCCCCTGAGTTCAATCCCTGCTACCCCCAAATAAATAAGTAAATAAGCAAATTAATTAATCAATTAATTAATTAAAGGCATTATGTCCATCAACTGGAAAAAAAAAAAAAAGCCAGCAAGGGCCATTTAGTGATGCCCCGCAAACAACTTAGTGGGATGGTGTCTCAAAATTTAAGAAAAAATTTTAAAAGGGACTGGGGTGTAGTTCAGTGGTAAAGCACCCCTTTTGCTAGTTAAATTCTCAGTCTCTCCCAGACTGCAAATCAATACCGAAGATGCCATCCCGTAAGGTGGCCATGCATATTTTACAAAATTTGGTGTGGTAGCACATGCCTGTAATCCCAGAGGCTCAGAAGGCTGAGGCAGGACAATCATGAGTTCAAAGACAGCCTCAGCAAAAGTGAGGCACTAAGCAACTGAAGACCTTGTCTCTAAATAAAATATAAAATAGAGCTGAGGATGTGGCTCAGTGGTTGAGTGCCCCTGAGTTCAATCCCTGGTACAAAAAAAGAAGAAGAAGAAGAATACAATGTCATATTTCCAAGTATCTATTGTTAGTGCTCTAAGTAATAACCTTTTACTTAGAAGTGAATTTACAATTTTTAAAAATGATTTGTGTCCTTATGAGACAGAGAACTCCTACAAATTAGTTGTTTTCATTTCCACTTCTGGATGAGGTAATTAAAGTTAAAATCACATTTGAGGGGCTGGGGATGTGGCTCAAGCAGTAGCGCGCTCGCCTGGCATGCGTGCGGCCCGGGTTCGATCCTCAGCACCACATACAAACAAAGATGTTGTATCTGCCGAAAACTAAAAAATAAATATTAAAAAATTCTCACTCTCTCTCTTTCACTCTCTCTTTAAAAAAAATCACATTTGAGGTCTAAAGCAGTAAATATAGGACTGAAAATCAAAAGACATGATCTGTTTTCAACCAATTACACTATCTCTTTGAGTAACAGTTTTCTTGGCCCTACTGTTTTTTCCACCTTAAAAATTAAGAACACTTTTTATTTGTACCTTTTCCATGCTTATAGACTATTGCTAGGATTTACAAGAAAATGTTCAGAAGAACATGCAAGGTCTTTGGAATTTATGAATGGGGAGAAATGTTTTGAGAAGAGATATACAGATACAGATAATGTCAAATCTTGCATGAATTTTCATATTTTATTGAAAGCTGTCAGATAGCTTATGGACCCACACAAATTAAAACGGGTACATAAAAAATGTTCAAGAGGGGCTGGGGTTGTGACTCAGCAGTAGAGCGCTTACCTAGCATGGGCGAGGCCCTGGGTTTGATCCTCAGCACCACATAAAAATAAACAAATAATTTTTTTTTAAAAAAGTTCAAGAATTGGGGAATATAGCTTAGTGATAGAGAACTTGATAGTATGCATGAGTCTCTGTGTTTGTCCCCCCGTACTAAAGGAAGAAAAAAAAAATACAAAACACACAGACAAGTGGTAAAGATGGGAAGACAAACAAAACTTGTGACACTTCAGTTTGCCACTAGAACTCCCTTCCCATCTTCAGGATTGGCCAGACTTCATGATTCATAAAGAAAATAGTAACATTCTATTCTAGAAGAAAAGCAGGCTATCCAAGACTTACAAGTAAAACATTTGAGAATGTACTAATACAGTATACCCTGATGCACATCTTAAGAATTCTATACATATCATACCCACTTGAGGTACATCAACCCAAGACAATTTCATGTCTTAATCTTAGCTAAATACAAATGAAAACTTTCATATCATCATTTTCTCTTCATTTTTAATAATTAACTCACAAATAGCTCTCAAAGAAAAGATGTGGGGAAGGGTCTCTTAAGGCTACCCACTCCCACACTTTCCCACTTCTTTAATTCTTTTGTTAAATTTCGATAAAATACTTGAAAATAAAACGACAGAAACCAAGCTGGGTGCAGTGGTGCATGCCTGTAATCCCAGCAACGTGGAAGGCTGAATCAAGAGAATTGCAAGTTCAAGGCGACTCTGGGAAGTTAGTAAGATCCTGTCTCAAAATAAAAAAATTTTCAAAAAGGGCTGGTGATAGTTTACTGATAGAGAGTTTGCCTAGAATGTGCAAGGCCCTCAGTTCAATCCTCAGTACAGCTTAAAAAAAAAAAAAAAAAAAAGTCAGAAATCAGAAATAAAAATCATAGCCCTAGGGATGGGGTTGTGACTCAGTGGTAAAGACTTGCCTCACACATATGAGGCACTGGTTCGATCCTCAGCACCACTTATAAATAAATAAAATAAAGGTATTGTGTCCATCTAAAATGTTTAAAAAAAAAAATAGGGGCGGGGATGTAACTCAGTTGGCAGAGTACTTTCCTCATATGCACAAGGTCCTTGGTTCAATCCCTAGCACCGCAAAAATAAATAAATAAATAATCATAGCCCTAAATAGAAAAATAAAAAAGGGAAGTAGAGAAGAAACTCTATCAAATACTTTAAAATGGCTAATTAGGCCAAATTTTAATGCTTGTATAATTAAAGAGTTTAAGGTATTTACATACAATAAGAAACTACAAAAAGGTATTGGCAAATGAAATCATTTAGGAAGTAGTTCCTGAAATCCCTTCATTCCTGCTTTAGCACTGAGAGTTTTCCTTTCTCACATAAACAGACTGCTAGGCTTATTCCATTACCTTGCATATTCCTGTGGGTAAGGCGAAGAGTACCAGGTTTGGATTTCATATTTCCCAAATTCTATTACGGAAGGGTACCGGCCACAGTCTTCCACCCCACTTTCACACTCTATTTTCTGACAGAAAGAAAGAATAAAAGAATGATAAAAATAAAAATACTAAGAAAATACTTCACTTATATTTTGGTTTTATCATTAGAACCTATCAAAACCTATTAAGGGCTAGGTTGTGGCTCAATGGTAGAGCGCTTGCCCTGCATGGAAGATCCCCAGCAACACATAAAAAAATTAAATAAACAAAAGTAATGTGTCCATCTACAACTAAAACTATTTAAAAAAATAAATAAACCTATTGAGACCAGAATGGTAATTCATGTTGTTAAAAAACACTCTATAGGCCCTCATGATATAAGAATCACCTTTGTATAAGATTCAAAGATAAACTGTGTAATATTCTAAGGATTACAATATGACAAAACTAGGAAATAAGTATGATGTAAATATACAGAATGTCTATAGAACTGGATTAACAATCTGTTGCAATGCATTAAAACTACATTACAAGATTATGCAGCTATTCTTATACACTTATACAGTTCCCTGTTTCTCTACTACAATTAAATAATCAATGGTGACATGTGCAGCGGAGTGTGTCCCTTCTTATTTCCCTTATGCTCGTGTAGTAAGCTACACAAGGTTAAGAATGTTGCTGGCTTGATTCCCTGTGGTAGTTCCAGGTTCTTGTACAGTGCCTACCAGAGAACAAGAAATATTTCTTCAACAAAAAAGCCAGTTTTACCATGTTGTAATGAAAGAGCTTTAGATTTAGCGGTATCTTTCAGATAATGGCCTATTCTTGGTTCGTTTATACATTAATGCCATAAGGCAGTTTTAAGAAAAAAGGGGAGGGGTAATATTTAAGGACTTCAAATGGTTTTATCATTAAATCAAAACCCGTGTGAGGAAAATTTGGTATTATTTTAGCCAAAAGACAACCAATACATCCAGTTAGGGGCAGAATGAGGAATGCAAATAGCCAATAGCTCCTCAGGTAAAGGCTATCGGAAAATTTTAGCCCCATCGGTAACTACTAAAAATAAAGTTTAAAAGCCTACAGAAGATACTATCCTCACAAAAAAGAGAAGTGTGTGTGTGTGTGTGGGGGGGGGGGGGAAATTCTACCCTAAAATGTCTATAGAAACTGAATGTAGTCTGCTGACAAAAAATTCACAACTCTTAACAAATTTGGCTTTGAAGAAGTGCAATAGTCTTACCTTTCAATGTTTGACAACTTAAATAGTTAACATTTTAAGTAGAAATATTAGTAAAAATAAAAATGACTTGAACTGATCATGAAACATAATATTGCTTTCATTGATGCCAAAGAGTTAAAAATATGAGACATTTTTCATATGGCTGGCCATCTGTGTCGGAAAAAGCATCGGTAAACTGAAGTGTAATGTTCTTTTCAGTAACAATTTTAAATTGTTGTTTTCTAAGTTCAGGCAAAAATAATTAGAAATCTATTCACATCTAGAAAAACTTTTCCAAAATTTGCCTTATGTATTTTGTGAGACAAGTTGAGACTTTTTTTACGTTAAGTGTGTAGAAAATTCAAAAAACAAAAAACAAAAAACATTGCTTTTATATGTACAGTCAACAAAAATAGGTTTAACAGTTATAGACCACAAAGGATACTGATGTGGGTGCTCTGTAAAATCAACACAGTCATCTCATAATGCAGCCACATGTTACTTTTATCACTCTAATTTGGTATCCTGGCCTTACCTCCCAAGAAAGTTCCTGGGCCTGCTTAAAAACATCCAAATCCTCTTCAGTAACGACATCCTTGTTTCCAATCAGATTTACATCTGTACTTTCTTGCTTGATGCTTATTTTTATTTCAGTATCTGTTGTTTAAAACCAGCAGAAAGTGTATTCACTGACTTGAATCACAAGAAACCGCCACATATTACCAAATGGTACCAAATTAGCATAGTGGGCAAATAGGGATCTCTCCTTTTTTTCTTTCTTTCTTTTTATAGCATTTTAAGCTGCTACATCTAAGCACTGCTCACAGATCCCGCAGTATCCTTTCCCTACTATACCCAATTAAAAAAAAAAAAAAAATCACTGTCATCTTTTTAGAACTTTAATAAACATGAGGGAAAGTAAGAGCAATACAAAGCAAAATCATATTTTTCAACCAAGATTAGAAGTCATATCAATGTCTAGTTACAGCATTCCCATATCAGTTTTGAGATCATAAAATCTACCACTTTGTCCAAATGACATATCTTTGCTTTTTTGTTGTATAAAGGGTAGCAAATGTAATGGGCCAATTTGTCCAATGAAATTATGAAATCAGGTTCCTTCCTAAGGTGGATACACACACAGACACACTCAAATCCAAATGCACACTTCACAGAATCACAGATCAGGCTTTGCTGAGACGGAAGCAGGATGAACTTTGTCATGAGAGAGCAATGGAGCAAAGGGAAATGAAGAGCTAAAATACCCCGTTGGAAGCACTGACAGCACACGACCAAATGGCACTGTGGCTGAAGAGGCGGCATGGGAGAGAACATGGCAGAAGCATGACAGTGGCTACTCATGCGGGACTACAAAGCCATAAGCACGCTATGAAGGCATCTGGGGGTCCTAGTGTCACTACGAATGGAAATAAATAATAAAAGGTGGGAGAGTATTAGTTGGAAAAACAACATTTTGGAGGTTTAGTCAGCATTAGAAAAAGGTCAAAGTTTCACTGCTTCTGTATGAAAGTGAAGTGAGAACAAGAGAAATAGCTAAGACCTATGTGACAAATAAGAATTTATTTATTTATTTCTTGGGGGGGTTGGGGAGAAAGGGACGGGGCGCAGGTTTGGTTGGAGCTTTGACCTTTTGCTTACCATCATCCTGATCAGGTTTAATCCTTCCGTCTGCCAAGCTCCCCTTCCCTGGTGAGGGGGTCCCCATCTGAGGGGTCACTTTATATTTTAATCTGCCTAGCATCCTGTGCTTTTTAAGAAAAGTTGTTCGCTTGAAGTGAGCAATTGCTTTAAAAATACGTCCTCTAGCCATCCCCCAGCTAGAGGAGGAGGAGTGAGAAATAAACCTACTTCTAATATCTCTTTTTCCAAAGAAATGGGCTTTAGATTTTGCTGTGGAAGATAACTCAGTTTTACGACGCATACGTTTGGGTGGTGCATAACTTGGGTGTCCCTTTTTTCGAGACTGTCCCTGAGTGGTATAGATATGAGAAAGTCCATCAAAGAGTGCCTTCAGCTGGCTGTTATTAGTAAGACTGCTAAAGGAGGGCACACTGGACTGGCTGGAAGAACTCTGGGGAGAGGTAGAAGAAGTGGAAGTGCTGGACTTTTGTGAACTGGGGCTCTGACCAGAGATGGGGGTTGGGGGTGGAAGTGAAGAAGGTGGAGGTTTTAGCTTTTGTGTGGTACCTGTAGCCAACACATGAGAAGTGCATGACTGTTTCTGAGAGACCTTTTTCCTTGGACGGTAGTGCTTTGAAAAGTCTATTATTTCACCTCGTGATCTGCGACCATCAGGTGATGGTGTAAAAAACTTAGTAAGGCCATCAATGAGCCCTTTGGTTTTCTTGTTAACTTTAAGTGTAGAGGCAGAAATGTAGGTGGAGGTGGTGGTGATTTTGGTGGTGGCACCAGGCCGAGTGGGGTCTGTAACAGCCAATCTGCTGCTTGAGTCCTTCCCAGATGCAGCATGACCAGATGAAGGTGTGGTACAGACTTTAGTCTTTTGACCCCTACCAGGTGACCCCCTTCCTGTGAATGCATTCATGGATCCTTCATCACTGGTTACAGACCTAGGCAAAAATTTAGAGAATAGTATCAGCATTTAATAGAATTATAAAGGTATCTAAAAACAAATTTATAGCAACTCGAATGCATATTCAATGCGCTTAATCTTAAGAAACTGAATTGCAACCCTGAGAACTGTTTTTGTGTGTGTGCCACCACCTAGATGTTTCTCTTGCTAAAAAAACTAACAGCAACTACATTTGCATATCATGATTCTCCCAGGGCCCATCTAACAGGTACTGGAAAAATCCAGGTGGACCCAAAGGCAATATAAAGAAGGAAAATTTTGGAGAGACTAAGGAACACTAAATGCTTTCATTATAATTAAATAAAAACAAGTTATCCCTTGTGTTGTCACAAGTAATTATGATTTCCTGAAATGTCTTTTTTTAAAAGTATTAGAGGAAGCAAGTCATATGTGTTACCTAGAAGCAAAAGAATAAGCTTATCATCTCTAGTTAAAAGCAATTTTAATTCAATTGGAAATTTGTATAAGTAGAATTTGTGTATGTCTGTAAGTTTATACTATGGAAAAAAAAAACACAGAAAAAGATATCCTCTTCCTCTCAGCAGTTTATGCTTAGGATGATAAAATAGCCAATAATACTCTCATAGGAGAGAAGACAACTAATTACAGCATAAAATATTGCTGAAAAAAGGACAACAATAGCAAAAAACTGAAGAAATGATTAAAGAAAAGCTACAGCGGGTCAGACATGACATGGAAAGTCTGGTGGAGAAGCAGCACATTTACCATGGTCATTATCAGACACTTGGCATCAGAATCTTTGCCCCCTGGTTCTGACTGATATCTCATTTCAGGTGATGCTGGGCTCTGCCTGTACTGCCATGGGAGGCCATTCCACTAGCACAGCCACCAATGTGAACAGCAGCTGACTGCCTTCATCTCAGGCCAGGGTTGGGAAACTAGCAGAGTTTTATAGAATAGAAACACTTGCATGTGTATTATGACAATGCTAGGACGCAGGAATGCGCTTTCAAAAGTATTAATTTGGCTGAAGAATAATAATGGAGAAATGGAAGCCTGAAAAATGATATGATATTAAATTGCATATCTTTTAAGTTATTATAAATAGGCCATCTTATACACAAATATTGAATGAACCAATATCTACCAGGCTCATTTGAGGTGGTTCAACTGCCAGGAACTTTGCCTGATGTCATTAGCTTAGCCAAATCCAGTGAACACTGAAAATGTCTAGTAGACATAGCAAGGGTAACCAACAAACAACTCATCCAGGCTAAAATGTTTCACATCAGAATGCAGTATTTGGACTGTATCTGGAATCGATTGTCCAAAAAGGATAATATGCTTATAAAGCATGTAAAAAGGAAAACTCCCTAGACTGTCTTAAAAATTCCTAAGCTCAAAGGACAATTTTGGACAAACAAAAAGTTAGGATTGGTGCCAGATGCAATTTTCAGCTGTGTCTTTTGTTTAGAAAGTTTATATCCTAATTTGGTTTTTAAAATTGGGCCCTGAGGATACAGTCCCATTTCAAGAACAATGCTTACCCAGGATGAATGCAAAAACATAATTTCTACTTCAAATAATACTAATATAAAAGATTTTATTCACAAATATGTTTTAATGTTTGCCTTTAGAAGTCAACAACAACAAAAACCCTCCATTTAAAAATGTCTAGCAGTAAAATGGTTTTATTAAGTTTCATAGAAAACTCTTGGAATAACCTTGCATTTTTTTCATATATTTCTTTTGTGAGGTAAAGTGAAAAAAGATACTACTCTTTTCAGTGTAGGTAATATAGTGAACTACTTTAGGTAAAGTTAGGGGAAAAATATTAAATAAGCAAGTAGCATTCTAAATGACAATGACCCATGACCCTTTCACTAAGCCTAAAGAGATGGTATGGTGACAATCTATTAGCAGAACTGCTAGATACACAAGTTTACTGATTTCATTTATAAATATTTAATACTGAAAGTCAAATCTATACTTCATACAGGTTAGAAATATATTCCTTTCACTTCCTGTCTTAATTTTTCCAACTAACACTTGCTAAATGTTCTACTGGGGTTTAATGGAAATTACATGGCAACAGGATGGTGGAAGTAGGACTATCAGTAGATCTGCTGCTACAAATGTATTATCTGTATGTCCTCACACATGTGCCCTTACTAAATGCCCTTGTCTAACCCTTTGGTGACAAACAGTCATTGCGCATTTCTCAGAAGTTCCCATTTTGGAAAATGGATATTCAAAAGTTATAATACTATAAATTAGCATCAGAAGAGCAAGGCATTTTTCCAAAATGTTAACTGGAGTGACAAAAGAGATTTACCATTAGCATGGACAAATATCTTTTTTGTTTTAAAATTATCATGAAAATATTTATATAATTAAACTCTTTTAGTACTCAGCCAGTAATAAAGAAGGCTGAATGACTATTTCCAAATCTTATATTCTGCTTTCATCCTATTACTTGAAAAATGTCACTTAATATCAAGGTTACTACCAACAGAAGACCCCAAAATGCCAATTGTAATTAAAAAATGTTATTTCAAAAAATTTCCAAAGCTGATGTAAAGGAGAAATATTCCTCATCCCTTAAGTTTGGAAAAATGATGCTAAAAAAGTCTTGTGAATTTAAAGGGGATACGATCACCTACATTTTAAAGCACAACATAAAAGATTTCTTTTGATAAGATCTCAACCTACAACAATCGTTGCTTTAATTTATTTTTCGGTCGTCCAATGGGTTTTGCATATCGTCGTTTTATTTGTGCAGCTTTCTCATGAAGTAGTTTTCTTCCCTTTTTCTTTGGTCTGCAGACTTGGCAAATCCACATCCCTGAATTAATATATATATGAGAAAAATATTTTAATGTTTCATCTTAGAAGAAGATATTAAATATAAACTGCAGCTGTAATAAGCTGCCCAAGGAGGCCTGCATGTAGAACTTTACTCCAGAAAGTGGGTCATTCTCCTCAGGCAGCTATCAATGAAGGTCAGCTTCCCAGGAGTCAAGGTGCTGAGAGCAGAGGCTGCCCTATCCCAGAACCCTTCCCTAAAGCTGTTCCCAACATGTCACTAAGCTTCTCACCACCACATAAACACACATGAAAACTAACCCATTTCAGTTATTACATTTCTTTTCATTTGAAGATAGACATTTTCAAGTCAACCAGTTTTTGAAAATGACTAGAAAAAAATTTTTTTATCATCTCTTTCTGGATATTTCTAAATCTAAAAATGATGACCAGTATAATATAGAATTTTTAAATTAAAAAAATTAAGTGCTTAAAATTTTAAGTACAATGAAGCTAATAATAATTAAAATTATATGGGCTGGGGTTGTGGTTCAGCAGTAGAGCGCTTGCCTAGCATGTGTGGGGTGCTGGGTTCGATCATCAGGCACCATATAAAAATAAATAAATAAAACAAAGCTATGGTGTACAACTAAAAAATAAAATATTAAAAAAATAATTAAAATTATACATTTAGCATAGGGATATAGGTCAATGAATATAGGAACTAAAAAGACCAGAACAACTGACTCCTATAGATATGTTTAGCATATCAGAAAGGTCACATTTCATATAGTAGGGAAAGGATGAAATGATTCAATAAATTATCTGGAAGGAAAGTAATTATTTCCAATCGCTTATAAAAATAAATTCTAGATGGATGAATATTATAATGTAAAAAATAATGTTATAAGTACTTGGAAAAATATGTGAATATTTTATATATACCAAACATGACTGACATTTAAAACTGAAGCCATAAATAAAAAGTCTCATGAATTTGACTACATTAAAAAAAAAAAAAGCTTCTGTAAATCTGAAAAAAAAGGTAAGAGACACGATAGAAAAATATTAAAGGGGGTGAGGAGGTGGCACACGCCTGTAATCCCACAGCTTGGGAGGCTGAGGCAGGAGGATCGTGGGTTCAAAGCCAGCCTCAGCAATATCGAGGCACTAAGCTACTCAGTGAGACTTTGTCTCTAAATAAAATACAAAATAGGGCTGAGGATGTGGCTCAGTGGTTGAGTGCCCCTGAATTCAATCCCTAGTACCCCCCCCCCCCCCCAAAAAAAAAAAAAGATGTGAAAAATATTAAAGGATAAAAATAAGTACTTTACAAATGAAGATATACAACCAACCAATAATCAAACAAAAAAAAAGCCCTTCAAGTACCAAAAAAAAAAAAAAATCATACATCATTATGTTATTATCAAATAGGTTAAAAAATTGAAATGTTAAATTTTTTTTTAAGTGTTTTTAGACTCAATGCTGTAGTGGTGAGTGTTGGTCATAATACAGGGAAGCAGGGATTCTCATATAATGGTGATTAGTGTGAAAAATGATATAGCCTTTTATGTATATAGCCTTTGTATACAATTACTACCCTAGGAATTTAGTTTAGGAAAAAACTGGCAACATTTAAAATATCTATCATAGAGGATTGTCTAAATAATAAATTATGCCTCATTTATACAAGAGGACCCAAAATCAAATACTTTCAAGGAAGTCTCTCAGTTGTATACAAAATGAAGAAATCAAGAACATAAGACAATAGGGAGTAATGAGATTGTGGCAAAATAATGCAATGCATATCCCACCTATAAAACTCAAATTCAGAAATTTTAAAATATTGCGCCAACAAAGCATATCTGTGGTCCACAGTCACCAGGTCTGTAATCCCTGCTCTATACTACGCAATTCATATAATTCATCAAAAAATATGTTTGGGAGAACATTTAATGATGTGGGAATGCTTATAATCTATTACTGAGAGAGGGAAAAATAAGGTACCAAAACACACATAGAATGCTCTATTTCTTTTTAAAGGGTATATGGAATCAGAGAAGGAATTTACAGTTGATTTTTCTTTCTACTTCTTTTCTGTGTTTTCTATATCATCTGTGATGTTAATGTATACATTTTGTAATAAAAAGGCAAAGGCATTTTTAAATGTTTAATATACTGCAACACAGAGTGGGGGGAAGCTCAGCTAGATTGACTTACACAATAAACAAAGAAGAAAACCCACATTTTGTCAGACACAAGATCATTCAAATGCTCACATTAAAAATATCAACAACTGGACATGAAAATGATGATGGCTTCCTGTTGTGAGACACTGAAGTCATCACTATCATCAGGAATTTTGAAAACACAAAATTTCTTACCTGTAAATATTATACTGAATAATATAGAGCGTGTCCTGAACTTTTGACCTACACAATCCAAATTCATTCTAATGGAGAAGTGGTTTGGGGAAAGAGGTGGCCTTTTATTCATTCCTAGGTCTGAACAGGAAATCTTTTTTTTTTTTTAATATAAATTACCCCCAAATAAAATGCTTTTATATGTTTCTATTCACAATCTATAAGCATCTGGAGGATTGGGGGGGGATAGAAAAATGCTTAAGGAACCTGTATACTTCTAAAGTGCCAGACATCAGGACAAGTATATAATAAAATACATTTTTAACATTGTTTAAAAGTTCACCTTTTGGCATTCTGGAAAGTGGTGGGTCACAGCACTCCATATGGAATCCTCTATCACAGGAGTCACAAAAAAGCATATTATCCTGTAATATAACATATTAGAGCTAATTGAGACTGAAACCAACTGTAAAATGCCAAAAATTCTTATGTTGCCAGATTAATAATAATAAAATATAATGAAGGAGTACCAACTTCCCACTTGTGGTTTGACTCACAAATATTTTTAAAAATTTTAAAAAGATAGCAACATTCTATTTTTAAGAGAGAGAGAAGAGAGGAGAGAAAAAGAGAGAGAGAAAAACCTTAACACTAAAAATTAATTTACCTGGAGATGGACTACTGAGAATCATACTTACTGCATTTTTGCCTTGGATTCTACATGCACTGCATGTCTTGCATTCGATGCATTGCCACCTTAAGGCCTTTACATTTGTTGTTAATTCAGGACAAAATTTCAAACAGGATGGGTGTCCTATAAGAATAAAAAGCAAATTGCTTTATGGGAATGGTGCCTTAGAATTTTTTAAACTCCCATTCCTTGTATTTAATAGACAGTTGCTGGCCAACTAATGAACCTTAGGAATTTAAAATTTAAAAAGATCAGAGAATTTAAATTATAGATTTTCTTTGCCTTCTTTCACAATACATAACAGAATGTAACAGAATGACCATACAATTGCTTCCCCTAAGAGAAATTTGGAAATTTTACCAATTCCAACCACAAAGCTTCTGAGAACTTGAGGACAAGAAGAACTCAGCCAGTGTTCTGTTTTTCTGTGAAATCTCTTGAACACCACCTTCATCAAGTACCACCTACCCATAGCTCCTGGATTGTTGTACTGTGAGAGGGTAATTAAGTTCAAACAACTGCTCTCTCTTTGTGATGGGATCATACAACTTAAAATAACAGATTTAAACTTAAAAAAAAAAAAAAAGCTGGGAATGCTCAATGAAATATAATTAAAATTTTGAAATGCCATACAAAAGTGTACAAAGAACATCCATTGCTGGGCCAGACCAAGAATATGCCAAAGCCATGTTGCCCCTGGATCACGGAGTTTGAATTCTGAAAGGAGGAGCAGACAGGGTGAATTTGAGAGTCAAAAAAAATGACAGATTTAGGTCAAAAGAAACAAGCCAAGAAGGATATCCTCAGGAGATATCTACCATTTTTCTGAGCACTGAGCTTTTCCACCCCATTCTGAGACCTTTTTTCTTAGCAGCACCACACACGCCAAGTCTTACTGCTGGCTCCACAAAGGGCAACCAGAGAATCCAACAAGCAAAGGAACTAGCCTAGCTCCCATGAGAGACAACTCCCTGTGGTACAGGGAGTGTGAGCCTAGGTTAAAATCAGAGGGTCTTTTATCACATAACCCAAAGGAGATCTCCAAGGTTAATGTTAAGTTTTTGAATCTGGTCTTTAAATGGTAAGAACATTAGTAAATCCCATGTGAAAGAACTCACAACCAAGTTGAAAAAGAAATCTGAGGGGGTAATATTAAAAAAAAAAAAAGCAGATTCTGTAATTTCAAAACTGTTTTATAATTTCCTGACTTTGGCAGCCTCAATGTTTAAATATGTAGTTTGGGTTGCTTCCAAAACGGTCCTCCTCCTTAAAACTTAACAGGTGCTTCATAAAATTCTACCCACCAGGAGATTTGGCTTTGTGAAGTAAAAACATTCCAAATCAATCATCAATACTGTTAATAAAAGCACACAATTCCCAAATTAAAAAAAAAAAAAGTTCAAACATCTGTATTTAAGATGTTGAGAAAATAAAATGCTGTCAGAGGATTAGGACCTCAGGCAGGAGAGACACCTAGGCAGATGTATTTAACCTCTGATATTCTTTTACAAGGGCTTCTCTAATTCAAATGAATGGAAGAAAAAGGTTTAAAGGTTTAAATATATAAAAATGTTATCAATCATCTCTCTTTGCTTAAGAATGGCAAACAAAGACAGCTTGCTTCTCAAGTTTAAGAGCGGGAGGGGAAGAGGTCTACTTTGATCAGAATCTCTCCTCCCCCTTACATAGAAAGGGGACTGAAAATTCCACTTTTAAAAAAACAGCAATTTAAATTCCACCCTTAATATGGGTCCCATCAGCTTAAACATATAACATTTATTCTTTTCCCCCGTTTTTTATTACTTCCTGTAAGTCATACATCACTTGCACATATGACCTCAATTTCATGCACTGAATTTTTCTCTACATTAAAGTCTGCTTTTGTACTTTGTAGCTTAATATTCAGTAACTAAGGTAATTCACATCATATTATAGCTTACTATTTATTACCACAGATATCCTATGAAACAGTCTTTTTAATAATTACACATTTTGAAAATTCCTGGATTTCATTTTCAATCAAGAGAAAGAAATATTCTCCTTCTTAATGCTTTCTCTCACTTCAAGTGATATTATGTCTCAAGCTACTACTAGTTAAGCTACCATATCAAATTCTAAAATCTTCAGCTTATCTTTCCTTTAGGCTACAGTCTTATTTAGCTTAAGAGAATTAGCCATAGATCCCTTCCAGCTCTAAATTTCTATGATTTTGTAAAAGATGCTGAGGGATGAAGAAACACTTCCATTTGATTTTCTCACAGTCAACTTCAAAATAACACAAAAGACTATAAGTGAGTTTGATATATTATATAATCTATAGTAGTAGGATAAAGGGAAATGATACTGTTGATAATGTAATTCCTTACTTCCTATTTAGCCATTCCATAAACTTGACAATTTTCTCAAAAATTCTTATTCTCTCTAATGACACAATTCATGGTAGTTTGTCTTTCTGAAGTTAGTTTTACTACTGTGGTTTGCAATTTATCAAATTGACAATCACAATAAGTATTCATTCATTCATTCATTCATTCATTCTTATACAAACACATTAAGTGTTCAAAGCTTAACAATAGTTTTATCTAACAAAACCAAAGAACTACTGTTTAAAATTAAACAAGTACCAATAGAACCATAAACCAGTAGGAATGATTTTTGGAGAAAGTACTGTGGAAGAAAAAAAACACATGCTCTGTAGTAGATAGAATAAGAGGTGTGAAAGATACCTATGCCCATAACATGTAAATACATTACCTTTCATGGCAAAAGGGTGTGACTACAGATGTGACTAAGGGTACAGAATGTGAGATGGGGAAATTATCCCAGAATATCTAAGGTCTAACCAATCACAAAAACACAAGCAGAGAACCTTTACTGGCTGGGTTAGACAGACAAGATAAAAAAGGAGGAGGAGAGGTTCAAAGCATGAGAGGGACTCCACCTGTCATGGCAGGCTTTGCAGACAAAGGAAAGGGTCCACAAGCCAAGAACAGGGGTGGGGGTGGGGTGGGGTAGCCTCTAAAAGCTGGGAAGGGCCTTCATCTGACAGATGGGGATCTCTATCTACAAACAGAAGGAGCTTAACCCTGTCAACAGCCCAAATGAGCAAGGACCTGGGTCTTCCCATAGACCGACCATTTATTTATTTGTTTGTTTATTTGTTTGTTTGTTTGTTTTAGT
Source organism: Marmota marmota marmota (assembly GCF_001458135.2). Lineage (NCBI taxonomy): Eukaryota > Metazoa > Chordata > Mammalia > Rodentia > Sciuridae > Marmota > Marmota marmota. Next base: position 4,350,868 of record NW_025999946.1, read on the forward strand.
TTTGATGGACACAGTACTTTTATTTTATTTATTTTTACGTGGTGCTGATAATCGAACCCAGTGCCTCATACATGTGAGGCAAGCGCTCTACCACTAAGCCACATCCCAGCCCTTCCCGTAGACTCTTTAGAGAGGAGCACTGTCCTGCCGATGCTTTGATGGTAATCTGGTGAGTCCCTTCTTGGATTTTTGCCCTACACATGTAAGATGATAAACATGTTGTTTTAAACCAATATACACATGGTATTTGCTAACAGCAGCAATGGAAAACTAATAAAGACAAAGACACTGAGCCCCTTGAACAGACTATCTGACCATCTATGTGTCCAACTATCCTTCCTTCAACTTAATATTTAATGAGAACTGGAGACACAGGGAGGTAAAGGATACACGATTCCCACTCCTTTGGATCATATGGTCTAGCAGCAAAGACAGACACTGAACAAAAATTAGGGCCAATGCCTGGCTATGGCGAGGTTTACGGATATAGGAGAAGCTAGCAGGAGGGTAGAGGAAGTCCTCCCTAATCAAAGGATAAGTGCGAGTAGGTGGGATTCTGCAGAGGAGGGACAGGGCTGGGGTAAGATGGCATACACAGGAGGAGCAAGGAACATGGTACAAAGGAGGAGAGAAAAGTTATCAATATAATGAATATGCAGAATATGAAGAGGATAGTGGTGTAGGATACAGTTAACAGGAATCCAATCGAGAAGAGTTTTAGGGGGCTATATGAAAAACATGGATTTTTTTCCTAAGAGTAATTGGTAGCCATGGAAAAATTCTGTGATCAGATGTATAATTTAAAAAGGTAACTTGGCTTGCAGTATGAAAAATGAATGAGAAGAAAGAAAATTAATATTAGATTTAGGTTATAGTAATAGCGATCTTGAGTGGGGCTAGTGGAGATGGATGCATGGGTATATTTAAGATAAAGGATACACATTAGGATGCAGAATCAAAGGACTTTTGATGATTCCTTGGTATGAGAGAATAGGAAAGAGGGTGACTAGAAACTTCCAGTTTTGTGTCACTGAATGAGTGGCTAATGGTGTCCCATTTGCTCAAATAAATCCTGGAGAAGCAAGACATTGTTTCTAGGCTGAGATTTCTGTTACTGTTGTAGTTGTTTGGGGGAGGAAGGAGCAACTCAAGGTGATGAGCTGTTTTAGATATTAACCTTGAGGCAGCTATGAATGGACAAGTGGATACATTCTGAAGGCATGAAATTAAGGGTTCGGAGCTCAGGATAGGCTATAAGGTAAACTAAGAAACAGCTACAGGCAGAATTCTGAAGAAACATGTAGGGGACAAAGAGAAGACAAGGAGCTAACAAAAGGCATGGAAGGAAGCGGTAGAGAAAACAGAAAATGTGGTAACACAAAAGCCAAAGAGAACATTTAATTCTTTTTTTCTTCCTTTCTCCCCACCCCACCTTTTTTTTCCTCTTTTTTTCTTTTTGGTGGTGCTAGGGTTCCAACCCAGGGCCTTCAGTGAGCTTCCACTTAGTATGATGTTGCAATTTTGAACTATACACTTATCTTAGATTTGCTAATTTAAAACACACATGCACAGAACTCATCTGTAAGATTTAACTACCTAGCGCTCTAACACTGAGCTACACCCCCAGTCCCCTATGAAAGCATTTCAAGAAAAGAAAAGATTCTCAACAAGGTCAACTGTGGCTAAGGGGAGTATCTGGTGAGGACTGAAAAACATCAATCAGATTTTGATAAAGACCGGAAAAGTGCCCATTAATTAGATTTTCCTGCTTAGAGGTCACTGTTAACTCCGACAAGCGTTATTTTAATGAAATAACAGGCTAGAAGCAGATTACTACTCTCTGTTTCTCCCTTTAGGTGACAGTCAATCCTGCTTTGAGCTTTTCAGGATAGGATGGGAATGGGGCTCACTTTCTTCCCTGCCTCCATACTTATTCCTCTTTGGAATTCTCTCTAGTAAAGTGACTCTTTTCCAACCTAATGATTCAGTCTGTATCTACTCCCTGTGAAATGGATGATTAACCAACCAATCCCTGGGAACTTTCACACAATGACCTTAAGAAATCAGTGTCCTTTTTTTTTTTTTTTTTTTTTTTAAAGAGAGAGAGAAATTTTTTAATATTTAATTTTTCAGTTTCGGTGGACACAACATCTTTATTTTATTTTTATGTGGTGCTGAGGATCGAACCCAGAGCCCCACGCATGCCAGGCAAGCGGGTTACCACTTGAGCCACATCCCCAGACCCCCCCCCCCTTTTAACATATCCGTGTACTCTGAGATGTACCTACCAGCTCCTTCTAGGAGCAGAATGCATGGAAGTTTGTTGCTGTTTTCCTTTCCCAGGATTAACACACACACAAAAGACAATCCCAGGAAAGACTCCAGCTCTCCAGAGATGGACTCATCCTACCCTTGGCTGGTCCTCCCTTACTACACAAAAGGAATTTTTCTCCCTTTCCCAGCTGCATCGCAGCAGCCTTTTCTCTGCCTCCCGCTTCAATGAGCTTCCACTTAGTATGATGCTGTAATTTTGAACTGTACACTTATCTTAGATTTGCTAATTTGAAAACACACATGCACACAACTCATCTGTAAGTAAGATTTAACCACCCAGCAATCTGAGCAGCAGACACAAAATTTCATTTGGTATAATATCTAATACTTATGTGAACCTAATTAAAGATAATTTGGTCTTAATGAGGCAAAGAGAATATAACAGTGTTAATTTCAAAGTAGGCTGATCCATGAAAGTCAAGTAAAATCACTTCCTAGTCTCAACATTTCCACAGACCTGAAAACTATCTGATGGTTCCCACATTCTTATTAGTGGCTAGAATAATCCTTCACATTTGTCTAATGTTTTACACTAACTGATATAATGTAATATAATATATAATAAAATCTTCATATCATTATTTCATTGGATCCTCACAACAGCCCTGTGGATGCAGGGTGCAGACAGGACACTTCCCATTGTACAGATCAGGAAAACTGCAGTTACACGGCCAACAAACAGCAGAAGACAAATGGACAAATGTCTGGCTGGGGACACCACATTTGTAGCTCCCTGAACTATGTGTAATCACCCTCACATTTTCACTACACATAAACTTAAATAATTTTTTTTAAAAAAGAACTTCCATCAGGAAAAACAATAGTTAAATTCTGACCACTTATAGCACGGAGTCACCTTAAAAATAAAGAAATGTCCAATTGGCTTTTTTTTTTTTAATGATGTAAGCAGAAGGAAACATTTATTACTTACATCTCTGAAATCTAAGCAGAGTCTAAATGTGACATCATACAAATGGTACTTCAGACAGAGATGACTAAAAAGGGCTGGGCACATATGGAAAACACATTTCAGAATGATCTTCCATTTGGATCGCATCCATATTTTCTGGTTTTATACTGCTGTGACTATTTTTTCACATAAACATCTTATGTTAGGGATCCCTTTGATCATTACCAACAGTCTCAATTTAATCCTAGAACCAATGGATTGTTCTGAGTGTGAGAAAGCAGCCATCTTCACAAGGCCAACTCAGGGAGGCCAACCAATCTGTAAATCCCACTTGAGATGCTGGACTGGACTGTGATGAAGAAGCTTCCATTGTTATCAGAGGGCACTGCTGAGGCAAATGGTATATCATATTCTTTTCTCTTTGTTCACAACAAAACAATAAAACTACAAGAATCCCCAAATCTCTAAAATTAACCATATTTTATTTTGACCCTTCAATTTAAGGAGGAATAAACAACAAAGTTCATGCATCTGATATACCATATGAAGTAAATGCCTACAAAGCATTTCACTGAGTAAGGAACAAAAGTTTTTTCTCACTAATGGAGCCAAATCCGGGCTGGCAGAGAACATGCAGGAAGATGAAGTGAATCTCCATGTGAGAGCTGGATCCCATTGCAGACCCAGAGCCCAGCACTCTGAGGCATACTCTGTCTTGCACAAACAGATATCATGACACTGGGGCTTGGATTTCTGCCATGACCCATACCTTGACTCCATAGCCACTGGCTTTCTCTACCTGAAGGCAGAGGAAGAGTCTAACAAGATGACTCTGGATACAGAAACCTTCTAGACAGTATCCTCAACCACTCATCTCCATTTGTTGAAAGGAAAACAGGAGGAATTTTTCAGAAAATAATGTTGCACTACTGACAGACCCCTAGCTGATCCTGAAAAAGTAAGAAGCCTCAGAGGAAAGGAATTTTAAGTGACCTCAAAGTGTAAAAGAGATCAGACCTCCCCTTGGCAAGTCTTCAGCCCAGAAAGACAAAAAGAGATTGATTACATCAGAAAGTCAGGGGTCTAGTGTTTAGAATTACACCTTGATACCGTGTAAAGGAGGCCCTGAAGTTATAATGGAGAAGATAATGATCTCAGATGCCTTACCTGCAAGTAAGCATATCACCAGAGGTAAGGAAATATATGAAGGGAACTTTTCTTCCTACATTTAAGTACATCTGCAGTCTGTCTAGGTACTCAGAAAAACACACCAAGAAAATAAGACAATGAAATGTATTTTTTAAATACCACCTTAAAAATCACAACAGGTAAACCCCCAGACAAGTGAATGCCACAGAACTGATCAGGCAGTTACAAAAAAGAATAATTCATTCAGAAAAGCCTCATGAGAAAACCCAAAAGATAACTACAGAGTCAGAACTGATGAATGAGGCACTACCTCACCAGCACAGAATAGGGAGATTGTAGGGTTGAAATTTATTAAACTGAACACACAGATAATGTTTCCATGCCCTTTTGTCACTATCCATGATACCATGGCCAGGTAAAAGAATTTTAATGAATCTGTAAAGTCCATCAAAAAGACTGTCGGAATGCATTTTTCAAGCAGGGTTTGAAATGTCTTATTCCGAAGGCTCTCCACTCCACATCAGGTCCAAGAAGCTGCTGAACCGCAAAGGACTTATCAAGTTAAAACTTCATATGAGGAATAAGAATCATTCGTTTCTCAGTATGGAATATTTCCTCTACCCAACAATCAAGCAGCTGTCATAAATGATGATAAAATTTTAAATTACTTGCAGTAATCAAGGACAACAATATCAAACATGCCAAATCATAACAATGGCTGACATTTATAGTACACTTACCATAGTTCTTATACACCCTGTGCTAGATTATTTACTCATGTTCTCTCATTTTATTCACATGAAATCCAAGAGGTAGTTGCTACTATCATCCCCTATTTTTTCATGAGGAACTGAGGCTTAGAATGGTTAAGTAACTATCTCAAGGTGTAGGAACTGGACTGTGGTTTGTTCTTCAATGTCCTCTTAGCCACTGCATTATAAGACTTCCTAAATAAGAGTGACAGTATGGTACAGTGTTTTGAAGGTTGGTTTTGTGTTTGTTTTTGCTTTTAATGGTGCTGGGTGTTGAACTGGATCCCATTGCAGACCCAGAGCCCAGCACTCTAAGACATACTCTGTCCTGCACAAACAGATATCATGACACTGGGGCTTGGATTTTTATTAACAATAAAACTGTATAAAAACTAAAATTTTACTTATAGCTCCATTGAGCTATACCCCCATGAAGGTTTATTGTTTCTTAAGATGGCTATAACTAGAGAAATACTTGGCCAACAATTTATATACATGTTTTGGTGCTGTGATTCAACCCAGGGCCTTGAGCACACTTAAGCAAGTGCTTCACCACTGAGTAACGCCCCACCCATGGCCTTTGGCCATGAATTTTAAAATAACATTTGAGAAGGAAGTTTCAGTAAGCTCTAGGGGAAAAGTCTTAAAGATTAATATTCTAAACTCTTGGGCTCGGGGTTTAGTCCAGGGACACAATGCATGCGTAGCATGTACAAGGCCCAGAGTTCAATCCCTAGCATCAAAACCAAAAAACCAACAAAGGAAAAAAAAAAAAAAAACAAACCCTAATAACTAGCACTTAGTATGAGTGTGTTTTTCACCTAGGCAACATAACTATTACCTGCTTATAAGAAGGAAGAATGAGGACTGTGGATATAGCTCAGTTGGTAAAGTGCTTGCCTCACATGCACAAAGCCCTGGGTTCAATCCCCAGC